>NW_016690277.1:1510753-1777917 GCF_001604755.1 Lepidothrix coronata | reverse complement strand
TTACACATCTGTCTCCCCCTTCATTCCAAGAGCCTCGTCCCACATTTCCACAAGGAACTGCCAGTTTACTTTTCCCCCCTGCAATCAGCACGAAAATCTGTTTTACTGAAGCTACTCCAGAACTATTACTGTTCTCAGTAGTGTTCCCAAGGACTTTCTTGCTTTTGCACTCTCTGGCACTTGACACTATTTCAGGCTACAGAAGGCACTCACAGTACTGGAAATCTCTGCTTGCAGCAGGGATGGACCAAAGGGGTTGGTCTGCTCTAACTTAAGGAATTCTGATGAAGAGCACATACAAACAGCAAACAAAGTCCAATCTGCTAACCTGTCTGAAAACATGGAGTTTGCTACACCATGATGCACTCAAGTCAGGGTTTTGTTACATGTGATGGTCAATAAGGCAAATGCAGTTCACAAGATTTTTCACCAGAAACTGAAAAGACACTTTCAGAAAAAGCAAACGTGAAGTACAACAGATTTTCATTTCATAAAGATCTTTACATGAAGTAAGAGAACTCATTATACCTATTTTGGCAGAAAATGCTTGGTGAGATTGTTCTTCTCTTTGCTTAGTTGTCAAAAAACGCAAGAAACAACAATAGATTGTGTGCTGCTGCCTCCAGCCTTGGACATGAGGCACTTTCCCAGAGCACTTCAGTCAGTGAAGGGTCTGTAAGCAAGGAGAAAAACACCCAAACAAATGGCAGACTCCCACGCCACTAATAGGAAATATAAACCACACCATTATCGGAGCCCACTGTGACTGTAACAGACTGAAGAGCTCCTGGCACGATCCATCTACACAGTTATATAATGGCTCTCAAGGATAATAATGTTTCAGAGTTTTAATCAGTACTTTTCAATTTTTAGGTTCAGTAACATCCATGGCAGTTGGATACGTCAAAGTGAACTGGGATCTCTCTGGAGAATTGACCTTGGGAATTTTCTCTGCAATGGATGCTGGTTCTCTGTTTCTCATGTACTTCACTGGGAACATCTGGGCATGTTATGCTGGTTACATTGCATTTAAGGCTTGCTATATGCTCCTTATAACAATAGCCACGTAAGTACAATACACAACTGTTCTAATTAAAATGATTTAAATCTGTGTCAAATTTTTAAATTTATCAAAATTTTACTGGAAGTTTCCCTAGAAATAAATTTTAACTAGGTTATGACAGCAGCATATATTATTTCTAGCCTGTGTAAAACTATGCTTAAAATTATATGACCTAATCACTACAATAATACAGTTCCTGTCAGAACAAGGTACCTTCTGCATTTGGCTGTTCAATGATCTATGTACAAGTGTTCTATACATGATCAAATAAATATATACCAGTATTTGAAAAAAATAGCCACTCAAGTAAAAGGTAAGTAGGATGCACAAAAGTCACAAAGCCAGAAAAAACAAGGAATTTCTGCCAAATTGCAATTGTTAAAGCTTAACAGCCAAGACTGAAGTGACTGTCCTTTGAAGAGTCCACTGGGCACATTAAAGTGCACACGTCCTTGCTCTCCATAGTTTGGCCAACCTGTACATTCATTGGCAGGTTTCAGATTGCTGTCAACCTGAGCATGGAGCGTTATGCTTTGATGTTTGGCTTCAACAACTTTGTTGCACTGGTGATTCAAACAATTTTAACTATTATTGTAGTAGATTCAAGAGGTCTGGGACTGGATATCAGAACTCAGGTAAGCTACATGACTGCTCTCAGTCCCCCTACTCTTCTCAGAAAGTGGGTTCTGCTCCAAGACTAGCCTTTGTGAAGATACCAGGTAATGTGCAAGCTTAGGCCAGTTAATCGGAAAAAAAGTTCATTTAAAGTGAACTGCTTTAAGCTACTATGACTTGTTCTCCAGTTTTGCTTTTCTGCTATAATTTTGAGAATATTTTCATAGAACAGAGAGGAAAGACCACCACCTATTACTCAGAGTATTTTTGCAATTAAAGGCTTACTATTCACAAATTTATTGTCAAAATACCCTAACTAGAAGCAGGAACCAAAACAAAAAGTAATCAATGGGTCCTTTATTAGGGTAATTCTAAGTAAGACAGTTCCAGTGGATGCACCATAAAATTTACTCTAATTCTGAAAATTAACTTAATTCCCCACTAAGTTTCTAAACTTACAGTTGATACTTATGTCCCAAATGAGGTCCGAGTCTCTAGCTTTCATCTTTGCAGAGAAGAGACACAAGTGCAGGACTGTTATCCTCCCTTACTGAGGTAGGGAAGGCAAGCCCATTACAGAATATTCTCTCCCCCTTTTACAACCTCAAACTTCCTACAGTATGTAATCAAGCAGTCAGACTTCGAGTCCTTTCAAATGGGATCATTCTGGGCACGGGTGACAGGGGAGGGCAGCAGTGGAGGGACACCTCTTATTATCTAACGGCAAAAGCAGTTTTTGACTCTTTCTCCTCCTTCTTTCCCACCTCCATTTCCCAGTTTCTCATTTATGGCAGCTACTTTGCAGTCATAGCTGGAATTTTCCTCATCAGAAGCACATACACCATTATCTCCATCAAACGCGGCAATACCAGCGCGGCTGGTGAAAGCACTGGTCATTAACAACAGAGACAAGAACGGTCACAAGCAACAGTGCAAAAGACTCCATCACCTGAACAACAATATATCATGTTCCATCAAGCAAAACTGGTGCAGGCTGAAGCAGGCTGTTAACAAGCCTACAGCACAGACAGCTTTGTCAGCAGCAATGCATTTTGCCTGTTTTCTTCACCAGTAGTTTAATTCAAAGTTAGTGATCGACACCCGAACTTTGATTAATGCTCTGAAAGAACAAGTACAGGCAGGTGCCTGAACTTCACACCAGAAGAACTTACAGAACCTCTGAAATGTCACTTCTACTGAGCATTTCAATTAAAGGCAATTTAGACCTCCGGACATTCCTAGGGAATATAAAACAACAGTTGCCCCTGGCAGCAAGATATCTGTTGGAAAGATTGCCACAAAGGAAACTTAACACTTTTTCAACTGGAAGTTGTGATATAGATTTTTGAAACAAGTTAACAAATAGCAATAAACAATTTTTTTCCCCCGAAAGACGCTACTCAAATGTTGGATTACTACCATGTGATTTAGTATAGCAATTCTGTCACTTTCCCAATGGTCAAATGCAGGCATTTCAGATTCCACACAGACAATGCACCCCTCAAAAATGTGAAGTGACAGCACTGTAAGGAAAAACATGTCATTATATACAGATCAACTACTACTGATGCAATGACAGCTTTACCGTGAGTTTGTTGAAGGAGCATGAACACAACACCCTGACCTTCCCTTTGAGTGTCTGCCTTGATAAGCATTTGCAATAATTATATCCAACAACTGCCATGACCCACACACACTTATCTTTGGAAGCAAAGAGCCTCCTAAACTAACTTATTTTTAAACCACAGGGAGACACTTCAGTTGCTATACAGAACAGTCTTAAATAACATGACTTAAAGTTTAAATATAACTAAAGCTAATTAGGGAATGTTCTTCCAACTGTCCACTTTCTAGTCAACTGTATCAGACAGCAGTAAATTCCACTGTATTCCTTTACCACAACTTAGAGATTCGTCAAGACTCAGAATTAACCAACCCACTTCATCTCACAAAAAAAAGTAAAAATCATCAATTCCTTTCAGAACAGTTTTGAAACGCTACTTGAGCTCATTTTCACGTCCCAGTAAGTTTTCCCTTCAAGAGGGCAGAATACTTGCATCATATAGCTTTCTTTCAGGAATTCCAACTAAATTTGGTGCTTTCCAAATTAATTTTTTGCTTCAGCATTTGTTTCAACATGGTATTTGGATGTTTGCAGCCATTAAATACCTTTCAACTGCAGTACCTGGACATCACATCTGCCTTTCAGAACAAGATGCATCCACTCCTACAACTGTAGCCTCTTCTTACACACATAACAGCTGACATTTTAGGACTGAAGTACTAATCTAGGAGGTCTCCATATTTCTGTATAAGAGGGCTGAAGTTACCAAGTGAAGTTCTTTGATGCTAAAGCATGAATACAGCTTTTTGGCAACTATGCATGAGCAATGGTGTGAACAACTGCAGAGACTTCCAAGATAAATTTATAATCACAGGTGAAGAATTCATTTAGTAAATATGGCTATTTTTAAAACCTAATCAACAAAACAGCTACAGTGGCAGTTTCTGCTCAACCTACAGAAGACTCAAAACAACACATGATCTTCAGCTGCTTGTCTGGAGTTTGGAAAATGCAAAATTAGTGAACATAGACTAAACAGATGTGGTTGTGTATAGTGGAGGTTGCCAATCTTTTATCTGCATTTAACCTAGTTATGAAAACTAAGGTATTCCACTACTTCTGCAGCACATTCTAGAACTACATGCCTTGCATACTTAAATCAATTTTGGTATCACCAAGAATCAGCTTCATTTGGATAAGGACAATTTCAATAGATGTTGATCTCATCAGCCCTTGCCCAAAGCCTCATTTATACCAATCAAGGTGAAGCAGGCACAGGATTGTTCCCCTTTCACAACACTGTCTGTCTCCTTTTCAGGACATTTGGTTGATTTGAAGACAAAAGCATTACCTTAAATAATTTTACAATCAGAGGTCAAGCCTTTCAAATGTCCTAGAAATAAACAGATCTAACATTCAGGCAGTAAATTAAAAGTGGAGTGTCTTACCTTCAAGAATTGTCATGGTTATCTCAAATGGGCTTATATACCCTTTTTCAAAAAAAGTAAAAATAAAAATCAACCTCACCTTATTTATTCCTGTTATCCTGAAAGCTGTAAAATTTTTTCTCCAGCTGGTCCAAAACCTTTAAGCTTGCAGTTTATGTATTCATGATATATTTATATTATTTGCTGAGTTCCAGTATTACACTTTAAGTTAAGCCAAATTATTTCTGTGTTTAAAACACCATCACCAACTACTCTGATACAATTACATTTTCTCAAACCTTATTACTATTACAGACTAGACAAGTCAGACATTTTTACCCCCTCTACAAATTCCATTCTAGTAAGGCAGGAAACATTCCTGTAAATTTAAAAATGACAAATTTAATATTCCAGAGGAGCTTTTACTAATATATATCAGTTTTTAATAAAAAGTGCTATTACATCTGTGGTACCTTGTCCTGCTGTCACACATTCTGTTCTCATCACAACTAGTTACCCTTAATCAGGTGTCTTTTGCAGCAAACCCTTTCTTGAGTGACTACCCTCTGCATTCCTTCAGTGTCCTTCACTACAGATATTCTATCCAAATAACCCAAGCTCATCTAACACTCTCCTGTTTGATAGGTCACTTCACTTGAGCTAGAACAGCAAACTCCATTGCAGGATACAAAGAAACATTTCCAAGTGAGGCATGTAAAAATTTTAAGCTTAACTCATTCTCTGGATACCTCATCTGTGTACAAGACTTGCAGGATGCACATTTTCATCCAATAAATGTTACTGCACAGAAATAATGCTACACAATTGTTTTTTCTAATATTTATTTTTTCACCTGCAAACTGTAGCAAAACATGATCAGCTTTATTATGCAGACAGGTATCCCTCTAACATTAGAGATTTAGGCATGTATAAATAGAATAGCTCTTAGGAAAGGAAAACGTTTTGAGAAATGAACAAACCTTCAATTTAACTTCATGACTTCCAATACCAACGGTTAAAATGATGCAGCTCATTCATTCCAAGAGATACAACAGCACCTTAAAGTGGCTGATCTATTCCCCAGTAACATTTTTCACATAACAATGTGTTAAAGTTACAAATACTGATATGCACAAATAGCTATTTTCTAAGAAAAATATGTACAGTACTGCAGCATAATGAATGTGGTATCTGCAATAACTTATTAGCCAATTTTAATATACATGATACCGCTACTTTTTACCTGCCAGTTCACAGGTTCAAGGATGTTACCACAGCCCTCTGTTTTGCACGTTATTACCTGGTGGGGGGGTTGGTTTTCTCATTTTGTTGGTGTTGGGTTTTTTTTTTTTCCTTTTTAAAATTTTTTAAAGGTACACAATGCAGGCTTTTATTTTTACTTCTTAAAGACTTCTTTTGTGTTTAAAGCTAATATCAGTGAAACAAGACAACAGTGCAAGAGGCGCAGAGATGTTATGTGACCACATAAGAGTTCTTTTGGGTAAAGTGTCTATAAGGCTATAAGAAAGGATTGGTTGATGAGCTTCCCGTTGGAAATTGTCCTGTTGGTGCACCAGCCTGGGGGAAAAGGACAGAACAAAAGTAAGGCAAGTATTTAAGACTCTTTTCCCATATTGTAAATCATAAATGCAGAATATATAAACCAGAAAATAACCTACGGGGAAATATTTCTGGCTTATATTGCAGGCCATTTTTTGGTGCTTCTCTGAAATTACACCACTGTAAGAACATAGTATCCAAGTACCTTTGTTTTGATTTGAACAGATGCCATGTCATCATAACACTGAATTGCAGTTAGCAGAGTCACACGCTGCTTCTCTTTACTTGAAGGAAGAAAACCCCAATATCTTTGTGTATCTCTAAATTAAGTGTTACAGATTATGCTTCTTTGGACATACAGAAGTTATTAATACCATGCAACAACTCACTTACCATAAAAGGGTTACTAGATACTCCAACAGCTGCAACTTGTCCAAAAGGAGTTACTACAGGCTTTGCTTGCCCAAATGCAGCAAAACCTGCTCCTTGGAAAGATAAGTGAAAAATATTAATACTAGTAAACAATCTTTGAAAAGTTCTTTGGTGCAGCTCCCACTCAAATGTAAGTGGAAGCCTGAACTGCAGAATCAGCAGGACTGATCCTACTTAAACATTATCACAAACATAAGCCTAAAAAATGGTGACTGAGCTTTGGTTGTTTTCAACTGTTCGTAACTAATCCATTTCCAATTTCTGCATATACACTTTTTTCAATGTTGTATCACATAAATTTAGGGAGAAAATACTTCCCAGTTTTCTCTTGCCTGTGTTCTATAAAGTTAGAGAAAGTAACAACGTGTTGCAGACACTCCAAAAAAGCCCTTCTTACCTAAAAACCCTTTAAGCCTGGGAATACTTACAATTCTAGTAAAATTTACTAAAATTTCAGTTTTGTCATTGCACAAGTGCACACAGCCAAGTTAGAAAGCTCAACTACAGAGCCAAAAAAGTGTGGGAACCCCTCATCAACATTACTACCAAGTTCATGAAGAAATAAATATGCACCCATTATTGCCAACTTATAGACAGATCATTTTCTTTATGTTTCCGATTTAGACAAGATTATCTAAAACATGCAGACCTACCATTTGGCTGCTGAGCAAAAGTAGTCTGTTGAGGGAAAGCTGCCTGGGTTGGGAACGTGGGCTGCTGGAAGTTGCCACTATAACTAGTAGGAAGACTGTAGGAAGCAGGAGTTCCAAATCCTGCAGGCATGCTCATGGATGCAGTACCAAATGTTGCTGCTGATAGGCAAAAAATAACATTCGATTATTTGTAAGAAACCACTTCTTCCATGCAAAAAATTACTATAATGCCGTGTTAGAAGTCTCCTAACCAAACAAAGGTTGGTTCAACTTCTACAGCCACTGAACTGATTTGCTCACTTGGATCACCACCAACTAGGTGCATAATTTACTTTTACACTTTAAAAATTAATGGAGTCATTTAAAATTTACTAGATCCAGCACATTCAGACATACTTTCTGAAAAGGAAATTATTTTTTGTTCTCTATGTTATCATATACTTCCCCCAGAGTTTTTCTGGCAGAAGTCTGTACACACCAGAATCAAGCACGTTCAGGCAGCCTAAGCCACTCTTTTTCTCCTTCTGAGGAGAGCATGAAAGCATCTTCCTACTTCAAGTTGCACTACAGTAGGTTACAAATCAATAACAAAAACAAATCAAAGGGATACATGCATCCCCTTTCTTCATCCCATCCTTAATGGCACGTTAAAGGAAATTCTCACCATGCACATTATTTGCACACAAAGTTCCTACTGCAAACCCTCTTACTGTTGAGGTAGGACTTAAAACAACAAATAAACCCAAAACTTTTCATCTGATTCTCTGCTGAACATTCCAAGTAAATAACATGCAGCTCAGAGGCATTTCCATGTGCCTTCAGCAAATAAACAGGAGCACAATAGGTGTAAAAGTGTAATAACAAAACCATTATTCAGTCTTTTGGGAGTTATTCTTGAAAGGAGAAGTGGTATAGAAGGATTTTTGGTACGAACACAGACACCAGGTATTCTATGCTAGTTAGACAGGACTTCTCTTTTGAAATGTTGCGAGTTAGATTTTATGCAAGCTCAACTGTTTAAAAAAGTTAATAAAATTAATTTAACGAATATAGCTTAATTACCAGTTGAAAAAATTACCCCAAAAATATTCAAGGGCAAGACATTTTACATACATAAACTGTTGACAAAGTGCACACAAAACTGATGTACTAACACTGTTCTCGAGTTACAGTGAGCAGAGGAGCTACTCAACAGGCAAACTTGCTAAAAACAGCAAACAAAAGCACAACAAAAGGAGCAGTGACTTGGGATATCCCAAAAGGCATCAAACTGTTGTTGGCAGAAACTTCAGGAGTCACTCTTTAGCATTATATTGTGATCATGGAGGATTATCAATAATGGTTTTGTTTTGGTTTCTCAACAGGTTGTCTCATGTATGTTCTTCTCTCCCTTTGCCCGGTTGCCAAATACCCACACCCGCTCCCTTTTAAAAAACAAAGTCTTCCAAAATTCTTTGTGCAGAGAACCAGATAGGTATCAATAAGCTTTTACAAGCAAGAACAATTAGCCACAAGAAACTTGATACCAAATGTGGCCACCTACCAAAATGAGCCTGAGGAAATATGTGAGAGTGCATTGCTCCCGAGAGGCCTTATGGAAGCCACAAAGAGACCAGACAATGTCAAATCATTTATACACTCTTGAACAGTCATTTCTTAGTTATAAATATATAGATAAATACATGTATATGTACCAAACAATTCATCCATACCAGCAATAGATTAAGCTAAAAAAACCATTAGGAATAAACACTACAAAACAGATCTCCCATGTAATAAATAGCAAAGTTCATGCAGCAAGAAAACATAAAAGACAAGCTACAAGTTAACACTTCACACCTCCTTATAGCCATTATCTTTGTCACCTAGTTCATAACATCAGGACAGCTGCCAAAGGGTTGGAACCTCAGCAAGCCAAGGTCGGCAGTTTAGAAGATGGAAGGATAGAGTTGCCATTTTCAAAGAAATTTATCTAAGGAGGCTACAAATTTTTAAAGATGATCCAAAATAGCACAGTTTGGAATGAGATTAAAGTAAGGGGAAAGATTTTTGAAAGATATCTGAACAAGTTTAGCTGCATAATATCTCAAAAGGCACTAAAACCAGGATTAATTTTAGCAGAGAACATGAATTTATCAATTCAGTTTTAACTCAGCCTGATCAGTTTAATTCAGCCGACCTAAATCACCAAGTAAACCAAAACTCAATGTCAAAATGCACACATCAGCAGATTTAATAACTGGAAGTCCAGCTAATAGATAAAAGTGTCAAAATTTAGCACTGACTCTGGAGAAGAAAAGTAGAATAACCTAGTAGCCATCTAAATCCAAGTTCAATGTTTTAAAGAAGTAAGTACAAGTTTGCTTTTTTAAAAAGTGACTTAGTTTTGCCTATGGAATTAGAATTCTACAAAATTCTCCCACAGAAAATTAATATAATAAATGAGTGTAAAGATTAAACATACACTTTACAAAAGAGAACACCAATGTACTGAGTAAGTGGACTGGTGAGAAGTTACCAGCCCAAGAGCCTTGTCTTTCCTGGTTCCAGCTCCAGCTCTTTGGTTTTGAGAGCTTTCAGCACTTTGAAATAAATAAATTAATTTTAAAAAGGAGTTTACCATGCTAGCTCTGCAGGGCTTTCAAGATCCCTAATTTCAGGGCAACCTGCTTTAAAGCATGCTTCAAAGCCAAGGTTATAGTCTTGGAAGGTACCCAACTGGTAATACACAAACTACAAACAGGCAGAGCTCAAACACATCACTTTGACATTTTTCATGGCCATCATTTGAAATCCTAGAATTGAGCCTTGACACTGAATAAACACACAACATGTCAAATATACTAGAGACAGAAATACAGAAAATAATTAAGAAACAAATTACACAGTTAGAGGGGAAAAAAAAATCATGGCAATTCTTAAAAAAAAAAAAAAAAAAAGGGGGAAAAAAAAATCATGGCAATTCTTGAAAGAAAGTTTCTCAAACACCTAATAGTTTTTTATCTAACCTGTTGCTCCTCGGCTATTGGTCTGGAATGGATTTGTTGAAGGTGCCACTGGGGCAACAGGGGCAGCTACAAATGGATTTGTGGAAGGTGTTGCTGAAAGATTAAAAACATTTTATTAAATAAGTCTTTTAAAGACCATCAGCCAATCTGACTCACATCAAGTTTATACAGCTTTTATACAAAGATACACAAATATCTAAAACTATACGAAATATTAGGCATTTATAATGAAATGCATTTCAAATTAAGTGTTTTAACAGTAGTACTTTTCTGGCATCCTTTAGTAATTTCGGTGTTAGTAGTGTCAAAGTACAGCACTATCAACTAAAAATTAGCAGGTTGGTTGCTTACAATCCACAAAGGGTGTCAGTAACACTTAAATACCTCCAAATGGAGCAGGCACACTCGAAGATGCAGGCTGTGTCTGTGCAGTAGCAGCCACAGGTACTGTTCCAAAAGCATTGCTGGAAAGAATTTATACAATTCCTTCAGTAAAGGTAGAATTGCTCGTTTAACAATTAAATACAATTGACAATTATTGCTAGCATGTAGAAGAAAGGGGATGAATGCTTCTGTGCAGTTTGCAGAGTGCAATACACTTCACTGATGCCAGGAACTGAGCCCCCAATGTCAGGGCCAAAGACTCTCACTACTGCTGAGCAGTGAAAAGTCATCTCCATCAACAGCAGCAGAAGGAATATTGAGCATAAAAGTTGCAAACCAGAAGCATTTGCAATACCAAACAGCTAACAGGGGTTTCGTATTTCTTACTTCAATGATCTCAAAAGGAAGTGGGTGGCACCACTTACATTAAAAATATCTGATTTTTTTTTCCAGAGATGATTTTGACTATGCATGCAAGTATTCTGTACAGGAAAGTGCTACCATCTAAGAAGTTTAGCATGTAATGACTAGAAAAGTGCAAAGAACATCCTGCTGACAGTATTCTCAATTTTGTCTTATAATATCCTACCAATCAGTACTGCTATTATTTAAAACAAAGGATTCAGTTCCAGTAGTACCTCTAAACCCATTCAACATTTCCCCACTCAGGTAAGAAACAAACAGATCTGTGAAACAACTTCAGGCTACTTTTCTGCACATTGCTGAAGTCAAGGTAGAAGTGGAGCAGCTCCCCCCGAGTACCTGCTGACGTTACTGGTGGAAGTGTAGGCGTTACTGGAGGTGGCTGTGGAGCTGAACACACTGTCCAGCTCTGCCAGAGCCGCGTACTTGTCTGAAGATGCACTTGACTGATTTGGGGCTGACAATGGGGGACCTGCTGATGCCGACACCACTGTGCTGAAACCACTTCCTTGCTCACTCCCACCTAGAAAGAAACCAACCAGATTCAAAGGAATGAAGATGGCTTCACTTTCTGTCCTGCTGACAGAACTAAATCAAAGTCTATGGACACTTTCAGACTTAAAAATTACATGTGCACCAGGGCACACAGCAAAAAGTGTTTAACAAGCCACTAGCAGCTGTTAGCAAAATGTCGAGCTTCTATAGATATTCTGCAGCTCCAAAGAACCTCTGGTTTCCCTAGAAAATTAATCCATCATCTTGAACAAGAAAATTTAACCAAACACGTACCCTCAAATAACCCATTTCAGAACAAAGCTCTATAGCACAAATTCCACCATTTGAGAAGAACTACATTTGAGTAGTAGAATAACTAGCTTCTTCTCTTTAACTTAAAATCAACTAAATTCAAGTATCACTGCTATTATTTTATAAAAAACTAAAGCCCAATCTTTTTGTGGCAGAGAGGCAGGGAAGGTCCTCTGGCAGCTCTCTGCAACAACTGCAGCTCTCCATTCAAGAGCCTTCACTATAGGTTTTAGTACAAATATAAAATATATTTTTTTTTTTTGGTTTTCATTATTGCAGTAATGATTATTTAGATATTTCAATTTAGAATTCTTCATCTTGATGGGAAATAGATTTCTAAAAAGCAGTCATGATAACATCCTTTTGGAAAGATGTCAGTCTTCAAACTCACATCTTACACTTAAAGGGTAAACTCACAAGAAATTCTACCGACCACTTAGAGAAAGGGCATTTTGAAATAGTTACTGTTTTGACAAGCACAGTCATCCTCATGGTAACTACACACCTATAGAATAAGCATGTCAAAGAATGAAGCTTAATACCTTGCCCTGCACTGAAGATGTTATCTAAATTAGCAAGAGCTGCGTATTTGTCAGCTGACTGGAGGTTCAGCTTATTCACTGCAGCTTTACTGGCTGCAGTTGCTGTGGCGTTGCTCTGAGAAGCATTGAAGGCTCCAAAATCGGCACTGGAGGATTTGGGGAAGTTATCAAAGTGAGCAAAGTTAGCATTCACTGATCCAGCACTTCCACCTGTAACAAATTAAGTTAAACACGATCAATACTCCAAAATTAGAGAAAGTTTCTCCACCTGTAACTGATGGCACATTAACCCTCCCTTTGTGGTTTCGTGAGGCAACATGTTTCCCCACCCCATCCCACACACTGAAGACTCTTTCCCATTTCCTTCAAAGTTTACTGGGTCATCAGAAAAAAATATTTTCTAATATATTTTTTGGTCTGCAGATCAGGGACAAAACCCCCAAACCTCAACAGCTAAAATCAGAGTCATAATTTGATCCTGAAAACTATATGCTGTTTCTTAGCTGTTAAAAAGTAATTTCAACAATGTTTTACTAGAAAAGCAAGTATTTTTCTCAATATTTAATATTCAAAATCCAGAAGCTTCATTTTCCTGCCATATGTGGCTAAGGAATAGCTACCATTTGCATTTACTTAATGGTTCAATGCTTAGCCATTTCAAATGTCAGTCATTATCCTAAGCAAAAAACAGTGCCTAGAAGTCTAAGTAGTATGGTTTCATGCCAAGGTTTAGATAGTTTGGTTCTCTGTTCTCCAGTTTTAGACCACATCCAATCAGGAAAGAGGGGATGGGGAAGACACACAAAGCTCTTTTATACCAAGTCTCCACTGATGTCAGAGATACATAAATCAATTTTAGAAATCTGATATGGATCCACACAACTGAACTTCAGAGTTACTATGAAACCATGAGCTTCCATCTCTTCAATGTCCAGACAATTTAATCTAGGCAGGTCACGTACTTAAATTTATGTTGAGCTGTTCCATTAAGTGTGTCATGTTTTATAACAGTTGGTTGATGACTGCACTCATACTACAGAACATGACTTTCTAATAGCATTATCAACAAGTTACAACAAATGCAACAGCAGGAATGGAAGTGCTATACTACAATGGCATAAAATGAAGCAAGCTGAGTTTTCCACTGCGTGGAACTTACTGTGTACAGCCTGGAGAGGAAAAGCTGAAGTAAATTCACCAAAACTGCAGCTAGATGAAAGCGTTCTGAACGCTGGACAGCCAGAAATTGTGTGTGGGTTAAAGTTAACATAAGAAGGGAGAAAGAAAATTTGAAAAAAAAGTTTAAAACAACACCACACTCAAAAAAAAAAAAAAAAAGGAAAAGAAAGTCAGTCAGCCAAAGATCTAGACAAACAGCAAGTGTAAGCTCAAGCAGAAGTCCTAAAGCATGATCAAATTAAAGGAAAGCAAAATAAATCTTAGCAATAGGCTCTACACATGAAGTCAAAGATACTGAAGTGTGTGCATATGCTATACATACGCAGTCACACACTTTTTTTGGTACTGTGATGTGCTTTTGTGTCTACTGAAACAGAAGAGTCAATTCAATACTCATCAAAAGCAGTATGGTTTACTCTTTTCACAGTTATTTCAGGTGTAGAGCTAACAAACACATAGTGCCATAAATCAGACTTATGAGTAGCATTAGGGGGAAAAAAAAAATCAACACCAAACAGAAGGAATTCATTTTGAGTTTCCCCAGAGCTTCAGATGGCTTGATTGCATTAAAGCAGGCAGATGCAAGAAAAACTCAACTTCAATACCTTCCAACATAAAGGTAAGGATTAATTCAATTAAGTATTAATCAAAAGTGCTAGGAGTTCTACCTGTATTTTGGGGCTGAAAAGGAGACTGACTTGCTGTGGGGAAACCTCCAAAATTACTCGAGCCACTAGACTGTCCAAATGCATCAAAGTTTGCAAAACCTGCATTTGCAGAGTTCTGCGCTGTAAATCGCAAAGGAACAAAACATGTTAATGGATATGGGAAATCAACACAAAAACAGATGTATTAACTGAACTCATGGTCATGACAGCCTCCAAGGTTATGTCCTACCATGCACTTGCTTTTTACGTGAAAAAAGTTACACACGTTATTCTACAATTCAAAGTTGTCTCTGAACAAGCTTTCCCAAATGGCCTTCACAGAGCTGTACCAGTTAATGCTACTTCTGTCCTCCTCACACATCCTGCTACTCACAACTGCATGACCTGATGAAGTCCACTTCAGCTTAACTCTAGGGTGTCTGCAGTGGTGGCTGCTCAGGGAAGAACAGCCATAAAGTACAGAATACCAGATATATACCTGTGGAACCCAAACAGGTATCATTCTAAATGCTAGTTTCCGAAACTAGAATCTGTGGGCTAAATAGACAAAAATTAGAAGTTATTCTTGTAACCTACTGACAATTCAAATTCTTCACATACAAAGTGCTGCTTCCTTAGCTGAATTAATTTTGGCACCACTTTAAAAGTTTTGTCTAGGTTTATAAATTCATCTAACTGAAAAATTCAATCTTTAAAAAAAACTAAATCAGAGTACAGAAATATGGAAAATCAATACCAATGTCAAGAAGATAGCATTCATAGTGTGTATCCACAAAATAAAATCCAAGGAAATTTCAAACAGAATTTCAGTTTTCGCCTTCCTTTCGTGCCATACTATAGGAGAAAATAAAAGTTAACACTAATCTAATTTCAAATAGCTGGACATTCAAGCATCTATAGAGTCAACAGGAATTGTATATCTAACTGATCAGCTCCACAGAAACCCTTAAACTCTATTACAAGCAAGAAGGGAAAAAAATCTTTTTCATGAAATGCAAACTAAACCTCTTTATATAGGTAACTTGAGTTACTATCTAAAGAAAGCCCACGAAACACCTTCTGGAATAACAGATGGCAATACATTATATTTTTAGATCAGAATTTGTTTATTCTGGAGGGACTTTGCAGATTAAGTATATACAAAAAGAACTATTGCTTAAGTACCATTACCTAGTACTCAGATAGTGCTAATAAAAAATTTCTATTAAAAAAGAATCTGTACTACAGATTTATAAACTAAAAGGACATTCTAATAAAAACTGTTGCATTCCACAATGCTGCTAACATACATAAAACACAAGCATTTCCCTTCACAGGAGAGAGGGTGAGGTTTGACTGGACTTGATGCCACTTTTAACAAAAACTGTGCATGTGCATTAGGTTTACAGGGCACAGTTTTAGTAGCAGGGAGTGGCAGGAGTGGTCCCTGGGAGAAGGGACCAGAAGCTGCCCTCATTTCTGAGCTTCAGCTGGCTCTAGAACTGCCCTGCTGCTGCTCAAAACTGAGCCCATCAGCAATGCTGGAGGCACCTCTGTGGTGATGTGTCTAAGAAAGGTTAAAAAACACTGTGCAGCAGCTGTGAGAGAGAGGAGGGAGAAAAATGCAAGAGAAAACACTGCAGACACCGAGGTCAGCTAAGAGGGAAGGAAGGACATGCTCAAGGCACTGGAAAAGGTTCTCCTGGGGCCCTGGAGAAGACCATAGTGAAGAGGGCTGTCCTCTCTGCAGCCCACAGAGGAACACACTGTAACATCCACATGCAGCCTGGGGAGAACCCCACACCAGGGCAGGCAGGGAGCACTGGAAGGAGCTGGAGCCTCTCAGAAGCCCCTGCTGGAGGAGGCTCCTGGCAGGGGCTGTGACCCTGCCTGAAGGACTGTATCCCATGGAAAGGACCTATGCTGGAACAGTCCTTGAAGAACTGAAACCCATGGAAAGGGCTCACATTGAAAGAGGTTTGAGAAAGATCATATCTCACTGCAGAGGAGGGACCCCATAATGGAGCAGAGGAACAGCAGGAGGAAGAAGCAGTGACAGAGATGAAATATTATGAACTAACTGCAAGTCCCACTCCCCATCCTGCTCAGGAGAAGGAGCTAAAACAGTAAGAAGTGGAAATAAGCCTAAAAAGAATGGGCAAAGGTGGTTTTGGCTTTGTTATTTTTTACTATCCTACTTTATTATTAATTGTCAATAAACCAAGTTAATCTTCCCAAAGTCAAGTCTGTTTTGCCCATGACAGTAACTTTCTCTTGACTTATCAGCTTTTTCATATTTTATCCCCCCCCACCCTCCTGAGGGGGAGGAGTGAACAGCCAGGCAAGGTCAAACCACCACTGCATGAGAGTGGACAAGGAAAACAAAAAAAGTATCAAACAGAAAGCAAGATCCTGGAAAAGTTATTTTTACTTTCAAGTGTGCAAGGAGAAAAAGTTGGCACAAACAGACGCAAAATTACTTCTATTATTATATTATCTGTATTGGTTCAAACAGCATTTTGCAGACTCTAACTCCTAATTCCATAGTTTGAGTTGTTTTGGTTTTCAAACCAGTAGCTTTTTAAGAGGAATTAAGAATTCAATTGCAACTTGCTTTGAAATGAAAGTGATGCTTTCATCCTGAATTGGATAGATACTGAGAGACTGATGTTTAGTTGACCAAATAGGATTAAGCAAATAAATGTCACTCAGAATTATGGCCAAAGTATTGCTTTTAATCACTCACACAAACAGAATACTATGTCAAGAACCTTAAATGAAATATCTTTTAGATATCATTTTAGATATCTTTTGATATCATTTTAGATATATCTATGTCTAGATTAAAAACTGGAGTATATTACAGGACACTCAATTTTACTGCATCAGCTGATACAAAGTATGACTGCAAATGGGCCCATATTCAAGCAGTAGAGCTGTAAAGACTTCAGCAGGGTATTCAGATGTTAACCTTGCTTTCTTTTATGCAGTAAAGTTTAAACCTATGTAAATGTGGCACAAAGGTAAAGATCCAGTAAGACTCCTACTTTCCTGTACCTGGACAATATGTACACTGGCAATTCCAAAGTTCAGTTCTCCATGCAAAAACCTAAGAACAATTCTAACTAAGTTGAGGAACTGCAGGGGACTGCAGATTGGTGTGGATTTACAACTGCTGTTGAGACTGCAAATCAACAAGGCACTACCACAGCCAGCTCAAGTATGTCAGCACCAGTCATGGCAATGCCAGCTGCCCCTACAATCTTTGCATAGTTTCTTCTGTGAAGTTTGTACTACCTAGTGTACAATAACGGCATGAAACACTGCAAAACAAACAAAAAAAAAATCCTAAAATAAAGTCCACACATACCCAAAGTTGAAAATAATTCTCTAGAAAATAACTATGTTTTACTATTTTGCTTCTTCTAGATAAAGTCTCTTCTCCCATGTTACCTGTGGCAGAGCTGTGCTGTGTCACTCTGCCTTTCTAAAATCTTTTATGCAAGTCTTTGATTAGTTTATAGAAAATCTACAGAATTTGATCCTTGTTCCTATTACCCGTCTGTAAAGTACAAAAAGTTCTGTACCATCTTCAAAATCTCATCATTTTGCAGAAAATGTAGAACTTTGTAAATTAAATACAGACAGTAAACGTAAGGTCAGCATGTTTGCCCTTCAAGAAACAGTGTCCTGAGCCAGCTCAGTACATTAAAAAACTCTGAGATCAAACATATCGAAAGTTGCAGTTCCTGCATAATTTTCAGTATTTACACCTACACTTTACAGATTACAGCACAAGTTTGTTCATATTTTCCTATCAGCTGCTGCACTCAATTCTGCATAATAGCAGAAATAGTAACTTATACTGAAAGATCTTAAGTTTGCTGGTGCTCTTCAGTGATTTCCTTAGTTAACCATAGTGTACATAAAGGGAAAAAGGAAAGTCTATCCACTGTAGGCATAGCTAAAACCAAGCCTAAAACAAGAACACCAGACCATAAACTTCGAGAAAGTAGTGCTAGACTAAGTGCAAGTTCTTCCATCCTCTGCTGCAGTGTGCAAATTACTAACAAAAATTACATGTTTATACAACTCCTTAATGAGCATTTCAAACTCATTTTTGCCAAAGCTGGCAGACTGATCAACCCTCCTTGTGATCCAAAGGGAAGAGTCTGTAACACTTTGTTATTTATTTCATTAACACCACCCTGTAGTTATTGCACACAGAACAAGCCTTAGGATCAGTTTATCCAGGCAAGTCAGGAAACACCTTCAGGTAACAGGTCTGCAATACACATTCAGCTATTGCATGCTCAGAATCAGGTTTCTGTCTTCAAGAAACTGATTTACTACCCCGGAAACTGTTTTGGATTCTAAAACTTATGGAGAGAAGTCACAGGAAAGATCACAATGGTTAGTTATTGAAACAGAAAACTAGTGAGTACAGCTGAATATTCCTCTCAATTTTGATTTTCAGCACTTCTTTCAACCAGAAATTAACAGACTCCTAAGATTATATGTATTCTGGAGCATTCATATAGCTTTTTATCCTTTTAAAAATTACCCAGCAGAGAATTTACCTAGATTTGGAAGACAGTATTGAAATACTGCTTTAATGGAATTTTCATATCCTAAAAACCCACAAAGAATAAGTAAGTGTATATAAGTAATCATTCAGCAACAAGTTTGGAAAGAAGAAGATATTAGAAAGAATTAACTATCTGCAGCAGATTCACTAACACTGTACAACACTGGCCAGTCAGCACAAGTTCTCCCAGTTAAATGTACCTCCAGAAAGATGATTAACATGAAATCTATTTTAAGGACTTTACAAAATACACAGAATAAAAACTCCTGTTGCAGTGTTACTGAATTCAACCAATTATTCCACAATGTTTGGTTTTGGAAGTTAACTAATAAATCCTCGGTATTTTGCTCAGTTCCTCAGGTGTGAATCTCAGGTCCCCTATATCCCACTTTCTCTCCATTTGTCTCAGTTTCAGGACTGATATACAAGAAATATCTTTTTTTCTTGGTGGCTTAGCAGCATCACAGTTTTTCTCAGAAAAACTAGATGAAAAGCCCTTTAAGACCAGGCAGGCAAAGGTACTTTCCCCCAATTACAATGCAAGTTAGCAACAGCAAACTTCAGTGACCACAGAACCAACTTTTTCTTTAGGACAGACTTCTATGGCTCTAGATCTGTGGCTGAAAAAAACCCTGAGGGCTCAACATATTTTACTGAAGTCATTCTCTAAGAATTCAAGGCTTCCTCAGTCAATACATATGCTCAAGGCTTGTTTATTCTTCCTGAAACTATAGAATACTGTCCACATGGGTAGTACTCAGTTTTCAAACAGACACACACACAAAAGAGGAGGTCACTAAAATGAGGAAGCTTTTGTTTTTCTTCTGACAAATTGGCAGATATTATCAATGCATTTGAACTCCTTTAAAGTCTCTACATCTGCTTGCTTTCCACAAATGCTCTTCCTAATAATTTTCAGAAAGAAAATTGAAGGTCTAATATCAGCTTCTCCTGACATTTTGTTACTCATCCTCTCACTCTCTCCCTCAAAGAATTTGAAGCTTAGTAGTAGGCAGAAACAGTCTAATCATACATATCCTAGAAAATAGCTATAGCAACTCCCACTTCAAAAAGCAGAATTGTCATTCTTTGTCTCTTCAACCTTTCTTTATAAAGACTAAATCTTGAGCAACACAACATTAAGGCACAGCGATTACATACACCTCATAAAGTTTAGACTAAAGTCATCAAAATTAAAACTACATTTTATACATTTAAAAGGGATACACTGGTCCCAACACCTACCTGTGTGACTGTTGAAGTGTGCAAAATTAGCAAAATTTGCTGTAGCAGTTGACTGAGGAGGAGCAGCAGCAAAGATATCTGAGCCAAGGTCACTGAGGAGGTCAAATTGTTTCTTTTCTTGTTGCTGCTGTCCTTGAGATCGAACTACAACAGGAGACTACAAACAACACTTCAATTAGCTCATACAAAGAGCTGGTATTTTACCAAACTGACATTTGCAAAATATTAGAAGAATAGGCTAAGCATATTTCTTTAACAAGACATTTACTCCTGAAGTTTAGGATGCTGTATACAGCACGGACCCTTCTCTGAGGACTATTTATGCTACTACTGTGGCTTTTAAAGGAACTCTGCAGCAGATTTCTATGGTTTAGTAGGGTTTAGAAGAATAAAGTAGTAATATACTGGCAACTTCAGAATTATGTATTTTAAACTGCAAATACCATACAAATACAAACAATAACACTTAATTTTATAAGATGAAAAATAATTATTCACTTCATTCTGAAAAAATCTTTACAATTCAGTACAAGGAGAGAAAAAATGACAGATTTCATAGCAAGGCTTCAAGTCACAAATTTATACTGTTTGAGTCTCAAAAAGTCCATTCAGAAGTTTCTTGTATCCTGAAGGCAGTTTTCAAAAAAAACTTGTCTTCCCTCCAAAAATCAAAGTACCTAGTGTTGTTTGGCTTTACATAAAAGCATACTGAAAGCATTCCTGAAAGGCACTTGACAAGACAGTTTCAAATGCACAGGAAGTAACAATAAGTATGGCATGCTTTCATCCATATATTCGTTACTAATCTCTTGGTTAACAGTATCAGTCATTTTACTGTTTTCAAATAAAAAGCAAACGTGAAAATATACCCCATTAGGTTCACAGTTTAGAGATATTTAAGCAAAAGACAATCATAATTAAACTTATCATACTAGAAGCCTGTGCTTACTGAAAATAACCAATTTGCTCAACAGAAACAAACTTAATTTAGTACTTGACCTGCAAACACCTGAATACTTCAACAAAATATATAAAGTTGTCTGTAGTGATCGCATTTCATTCATATGGATCATAACAGTTGCTATTCCAAGAATTTTTGTGCCACTAAAAGAGGAAAAAGCAGTACAGGACAGCTCTGTCACTACTCACCTGGCTGGGTGTGCCCTTGTTTAAGTGCAGTGCGGGTGCAGCTTCTCCCAAGAGAGATTTGAGCGGCTTCACCTCAGGTGTGCTGCTTGTACTACTGGCAGAAGACCCCGATATGGACGCGTGGACTGACGCCACCACCTTGGCTTGCTCTGGAGGAACATACCTACATCCGAGGAGAGCAACAGCTTTGAACCCCTGATCCTGCTGTAGATTCTATCAACAGTTTGCAAAATAACTACTATTTAAATATGCCAGATAGCTCTTCAAAAATGGACTCGAATTTAAAGTCAATATTTTTAGCACTTATTAAATATAAACCACACATCTTTCTCATCCTAATAAAAGTCTGCAAAACTGTTACTTTACACTGTTGTTGACATCCCCTTAAGCCATTTCTGTTCCATCAATATGAACACTGAGAAACTTTTTAGCTTGTCTTCTCTGCTTCCTGTAGGAGCTCTGCATGAAGTTCAGAAATCATTTTACTTCACAGAGCTGTGCAACCCAGTCTGAAGAGCACACAAGAAAAGCATACTCGAAAATGAGAGGAAACAGTCCATCTTCCCTCATCATAGAGGCAAACTTTATTAAAATGGTATCTTACCATCTTTTCTTTTCATATTTTTCCTGTAGAAATTCCTTTACTTTCTGTGGATCCCTGAAGTCTGGAATTGCTGATGACCTATCATCAAATAGGCCTAGCCAAATCTGTTTGCACACCTTAATAAAAAAAAAAAAAACAAACACACAACACCACAGATTGATCAGAGAAAATACCTTAATTAAAAACTTATTTAAGATGACTATTGTTAATACATTAAACCACTAAAACCTGTGTGGCTGCACAATTTATCACAGAACCACAGTATATGCTGAGTTGGAAGGGGCCCACAAGGATCACTGAGTTCAACCCTTAGCCCTGCAAAGGACCATCCTCAAGAGTCACACCACGTGCCTGAGAGTATCATCCAAATGCTTCTTGAACTCTGGCAGGGTTGGTGCTGTTATATTCCAGACAGAGCTGGTTTAACAACTGACTGGTGCACCATGTACTCGTCTAAATACCTAAAGTTGAAAGACCATCTGTCACTGCAGGGCAAGCACATCCTAGCATCCAATTTCACCATCCAATACTGCTTTTACAAAGTATTTGTAGAATGTACTCAGGAAATGCAAGGCACCTGATTTCTACTTGTGATCTTTAAGACTCTTCTCCCTTCACCTAATTCTACACGTTCCCTTACCTGTACCTCAGGGTTTAAACTGTTTCAACAGATTCCATATGCTCTAAGACCCAGATGGTAGATTTTAAGGGATCTGAGGTTTAGTATGTATACTTATCACTACTATTTGAGTACAGGAACGTTTTTTAAACAGCCTGTGTTACTGTGATGCAGTTTCTAGAATATCATATGTTTACAAGAGCAGGGGTAAAAGTACTATTGCTCTGCTTCCACTTTCTAACTGTAGTTGTGAGGGAGCAAAAGTTGAACCACTTGTAAAATTCTCAGTACATTCAAGCTTCAATTCCTGACAAAAACAAAAGGAAAGGTGTTCTCAAAACTAGACAAGATGTAGGACTTGTAACTTGAAATGTAAGCACTTCAGACCATTCTGCAAGTAACTTGAACATGCACCCAAAATGATAACACCAAACATTAGCTACCCTCAAAAAAAAAAAAAATCAGACTGCCATTTCAGAACAGGTTTCTTCCAGAGAAGTAGAGTCAAAAACACTTTGTTTTTTATGAGGTATATGCTTTCTACCCACACCCTTTCTGAAACAGTCCTGACCATCCTTCTTACATACCTCCCACAAACGTGCCCTCTTATCCCTGCAAGTGTCACGTTTTCAGCATTGTCCCCAGTGACCTTCAGGAGAAGCACATGCTCTACCAAACAAGAGCTGCATAAACAGATTGCTCTGAAAGTTGGCAAATCCACGTAGACGCTGTGACACTTCCACTTCGTCATCTTCCCCTAACAGGTTTTCTTCTTTACCTGGCCAGGGAGTGCTAGTTGTCAAGTCATAAATCTTACAGGTCATTTCAAAGATTTCTCAGGATTAGAGAGATTAGATAGACATCATAACTATGTATTGCATACTTGATGTCTCAGTTTTACATAGCCTGACTGCATGTCCAACACTCCAGGGTCCTGATTATCATCTACTGGATAGAGACAAACAACAGGAAACAGACCAAATGATCAAAAGATAGCTCTAAATTAGCCACTTAAATACTCATCTAAAAATAAGATCAGTAGTTCCACTCTTAAATGAACTCAGCTATTCCACATTCATTCAGCAATTGTACTCCACAAAAGGGTTAAGTTCAATGCACTGATTTGAATTCTCAAAATTGAACAGTCATTTGCAGTATGGTAATAGATAAAATGAAACTGAATTTATCTGTTTAATACTTCTTCATGCAAACTTAAAAGATATAAACTCAGTCAAAAAAGTCACAAGTCTGTTCTAAAATAAAAGCTAATAGCATGAATCACTGTTTTAATAGTACCAATCTTACACATGAGCATGACTTTTTGCTGACAAAATGTATAAAGTCGGGATATTTCAGTGTACAGCTTTAAACTTGCAGTGGATTGCCTGAGGTGGGCCAGCAATAGTATTTCCATACTTAGATTTGTGAGTATAACTATACAAGTAGCAGTGTCATATGACTGCTGGGAGGAAGAGAAGCCTTGCTTGTGGCTATTTACAGAATCTCTAGCAGCAGGAGTTGGTGGTGTCCGAATCCACAGAGTCCCCTCCCAACCTCCTTTTCACTACTGGAAGGAACATCAGGAAACAAAGAAAAGAAAGGGCTTAATTTTGGACAAGTGTCACAACAGCCCCTGATCTCACACTCAGCACATTAACACCTGGGGTTGTACCATGATAATCCATTTGCATCCAGCCTGAGATGTGGGGGCAAATGAAAGAGGAGGTCCTCACCCCCACCCATATCAGGCCATTCAATCACTCCTTCTACTCCCACCCAAAACAAGTCAGATCAAAGAAACTCATCACAATTACCATGTCAGTAATATCACTGAAACCTGTACGAGATCAGCTCACAGCAACAGTCAAACCACAACCCAGTCATTGACCTTCCTCCCACTTTTCTGCTTCATCTTCACCCCGCAGTGCCTGAGCAGTTGGAGGAGAAAAGAGTACAAACAACGAAAACCCACCACATGTCAGTCTCAAGCCATCCTGACCATTACAGCTGAATTATAGGAGAAATCAGAAAACAAGGCCCTGTGTGACTTTAGCTCATTCCCAGCTATGGAGCCATAGTAGATAACAGCTCTATGAATATGCAAACAGGGACGGAGGAGGACTGTGCTGAACACCTGTTAGCTTAAAATGATGCAAGCTTCTTAAAGGCATCTGCTCTTGCACTGCAATTTCTGCAAACCTTCAGAAAAAGCAGGCTTCCAAAAGTGTTTCCTGGAGCAACTAATTCCTTCTAAATACCTAACCACAAAAAGGAGTAACAACCGAAATATGCCTTAAGTCACTACTGTAATTTATTTAAACAAACTGCCAGGCTTTTCTCATTGTTTCTCTGTTACTGGTAACAGAGAAAACAGTTTTACTAATGGGCAACACACAACCACCAAGCAAAAGAACCTACTCAGTCATACACGCTTCAGCAAGAAGTTCTCAGTGTAACACAGTCTGACAGCAGGAGCCATACAAACACAGCATAAAAGATTTACTTCATCACACCAGAGATTCAAATCACATTTCATGCAAGTTTATTTACCTGAACAGTTATCAGAGAAAGTAAAAATTGCTTAAAAGTATTAAATATGGACAAGTCTTAGAAGCCAAAACCAGAACACCACAACGGATTAGAGTAGTTTGGATTTGGATAGTGGGAATGATGAAAATGAACCATAAAACTGTGAGTGGGTATACATCACAAGTAGAATACAAAGGGTAAATCACATGCTCATAAGGGCATTTTGTACAATGCTTCTGCCAAAAAACAGCAGTTTTGTCTCCCTACTTCATCTCTGATGACCTTAAAGGTCTATTCCAACTTACACAATTCTGACTTAAGTCCTTAAGAAGCCAAATTTTATAAAGCCTTAATATCACACAAGAAACCATTAAAAGGCATGGTTTTGTCTCTTTCTGTATGAAGTAGCACACAATGCTTTGAACATCAGCAGCCGTTCCAAGCCAGCATTCAGAGCACAATGAAAGGCCCGTTGTCCTCCCCTGTTTGCTGGTGACCTGTATGCTCTTTCTAGCTATACTTCTGTTACTATCATCTGACTTGACAGGGATCCACAACACTGCATTGATTATGCTTCAAGGGAACCACAAAACACAATTTTCAGCTATCTACAAAAACACAAGTGGCAGTGCTGTGCAACGCCACAGGATGAAATCAAAACTGAAAAATAGAATTTAAAAAACTGTTGTTAGAGAACTCATATTATCATGTAATTGTGGGGGTTTTAAATGCTTATCTTTCCATAGTCATTTTAAAATAAGTCACTAACAGTCCTGAATCTTGTGCAAAGAAAAAAGCTTGCTGTGAGAACTTTTTATTTTTGCTGAGTATTTTCGTTGATCAGGTCATCACATTTTTTTTTATTTCAAAGCTATTTAAATGTAACTGTTATGATAAAGATCAAGGAAATTTATGCCATATAACTCGTCGTTTATGGTGCGGAATGATCACTCAGCATTTATATATTTGGTACCCTGATTACTCCCCACTAATTCACCATCTGAATTTGACAGATACCAAGAGATTAATTATGACCAAAAAAAATTTAGTGGAAATACAGAAAAATCAGATTGGCAACTTTAGTTGAACTTCAGTTCTATGTTCTCTCTGGCCCAGGAGCTGCCCAGGGAGGACACCCGAACAAATCAGCACAGTTATACACAGCATGTGTATATGACTCTTGCAGGATATTACCTGCAGGACATGAGAGCAGGAAGTGCAAAAAGGCAGTAAAGGAAATGTAAATCTGTACAAACCCAAGCTTTAAGCAGCCAGTTGATCTACTAAACACAGTTTTCTTCTTAGTGTTTTAATACAAACTCACTATTTGAGGAAAAAAAAACTGAAGTAATTGTTCTCAATTTTTGCTTATTTTGAAAATTTTGCCTTGAGAAATTTGAATTTGATATGCCCAAGAGCATGTTTTGCAAATCAAACTTTCAGAGCTCATTCAGAAAATTCTACTGCCCAAGTTCCATGATACATCTTAAGCTTCATTTTAACAGAATTACTCATTCCTTTGCTTTTACAGATAATACACAGAGAATCATGCCAACTCACCACACAGTTACACAATACTACTATTAAGGTATTGGGCCTAAAAATTCTCTGGCTTTCTGAAGTCCTTCTACATTGCACCATCTCCCTGGGGATACTCTGGTTCAGCCATTTAATATTAATATTGTTCTTTCTGCAACAGCAGCACAAATAAGCCTCTCCTCAAAAGCTCTGTTCATTCACCAAAAGCTCTGCTATACTCCTTTTGATAACCAAAGCTGTATCAGACAAAATGCTCTGCTTAGAGAAGAAGAGCCTGACAAGCTGGAGCCAAGAGTAAACATTCAAGTTATGTGGAAGCCCCTAGAAACAGTGGAACATATCCAACAATCCATAACCATTGTCCACTGTCCCTGAAAAGTATAATTAGTCCATGTCCCACTGGTTCACCAATGCACAGGGGAAAAAAGGGACAGCACTGAAGTCAGAATGATTAAGCATATGCAGCATTTGAGAGTCTATTTTTGTTGACAGAAGCAATACTCTGAATTTTTGTCCCTGCTACGCTGTAGGGGCTGCAAAGGAACAAGACAAAGTAAAGTTTCATCTTGTCAGGTAATACTAAGTAGATAACAAGATTCAGCAGTTGTCTTCAGGAAATTCAACAGTTCATGAGAATCCCCTTACAACCGCTTTGGGAAGAACAGCACCTGTCCTCTGCCAACAAGTTCCAGTCCTGCAAGGGATGTCATTAGACACTTGGCAACCAGATACTGGGGCGTTCAGAATTAGATCAGTAAGTACAGCATGAAGTAAAGAGGGAAAGAGAATCACAACCAGCTTCAACCTACTCACCCTGACCTAGATAAAAACCCAGGAGGTAGCAAGGCAGAAACTGTGAGTTACTGTAACTTAAATATATTGTTGAAAGGAGAAATTGGGCCAAGTGCACACTGTCTGTTATAATAAAGTCTTTACCTATATTTCTCTTCATGCTATTGGTTTCCCTGAATCTGCACTCCACAGCTATTCCATTTGATGTAAAAACTGGTTTTCCTATAGTAATTCAATTTACCCATCTTATTTTCCATGCATTATTTACATTTGTAGTCCTATGGTTTGAGTAATTACCCTTGTTTTCAGCTTTGACAGAAAGGAACAAAGAACACATCCCATTCTGTGCACATCTGGTACGCCACAAAACAAAGTTGACCAGAAAGCCTTCTGGTTTAAAACCCAGCCTCCAGTAACATTTCAAGCTTTCAGGAGTTTCACACAGGGCCCAGAGTCTAAGAGAAAAATACATGCACTTGTTTTCCATAAAAGTTTAGCTTTTGTTTTGCTTTTAGGTTTACTGTCATGTTTTAGGTTTTTTTTTCCTGTGTATTTTTACAGAGCTGTGCAAGTGGGGAAGGGCAGGCACACCAAAAACTGCTAATAAGGAAAAGAACCAGCAACATCCATCAAATTTTGCAGAAACACAGAATCTGAGATTCCAGTTACTTCTATTCCAGTGCTATGTATTTTAACTACCAAACAACACTTCACCACGTCCTAACTATTTCACTGATACAGATCTCCAGCGTGTGTGGGAAGGCGGATATGGGAGAGACAAAGGCCTTCTGCTTACACAACACATGGAGCTACCACACTTTAGACACTCCTGCTAGCACAGTTGTGCTAGTTAGGAATAACAAAAATTCAGTTAGGCCAGCAAAATGAAAGTTCTTGCTCATGAAGCCTCCTTCTCTTGTATGCAGTGAAGGCTGCAAGGCAAGGAAAAGCTCCAACAGGACACGTACTTCTGCTGGTAGAAGCTGCACTTCAACTAGGAAAAGTACACTTCTTGACCTACAACACTTCTTGAGACCCAGACACACCACTGCATAGGAAGATTACACATCAGTCTAGTTTAAAAAGCTCTAATGAGATATTACCTTTCAGGAGGCAGGTAAATGCCAAATTAGATTTCTTCTTCTCCCCCTGCTGCCAATAAAATATTCTCAGTTATGCACCAAATGCAATGCTGACAGTGCAAAGAACTGCAGATTACCACACAACAAAACTATGTTCCAAAACATAACACTCACCCCACAGGAAGAAAGATTTGGAAACAGTTTCCTTATGTAAGCAAGTTATAGCTTTGTTTAGTAATTCTGCACTTCTGATGCCAATATTATTCATTAATCTCTGTAGGGTAAAAGAATTTTATACTGCCATCATACTGATTTCAAAGGAACAGAAGTTATAGCTGTTTCATAAGCAGAGTCAGGCCAGTAAATCCTGCTAACAAAGACATTGTTCTACACACAATCAGCTCATGTATCTCTAGATCGTATTAGCAGAACCAGGAACGTACTACAGGGACACCTGACTGCACATCTCATGCTGTCAGGACTCATCAGCTCCAGGTTAATGCTGCTTTTTCCACTCCTGGGTTTTTAGACCATATTCCATAGTAAGAAGATTTCAGGAAAAAATTCTGGTCAGGCCTAACACCAGCTCTGAACCAGCCTCATGCTGCTACTACTGCTACAAGAATGCAGCAAACTGGTACTTGCACCTTGCAATCTCAGGTGCTACTGAGAGTCAGGAAGATTGGCCCCAAAACAAAATTAAGCACTATTAAGATAACCCCAAGCAGTTGAGCATACCTGCATCTTATTCTACTCATTAGCTCGGGTAAACATGGTCCTTTCTCCCAGAGGAACACAGATTTTCTAAATAGTAGACCAACAAAATCTTTTTTCTTTGAGCATGTGCACATTAGAATAGGTTACTTGGAAAGGCTATAAAACATCTGTCATTTTTCAAAAGAGTAGGAGAAAAATTAACTATGCAATTGGTCTTCCTCATAATACTATTTTTCAGCTTCAGGGAAAAGTTTCTGAATAAATATTCACAGCTGTAATGGCAACATGAGATTAGCACCACATCCACTTTCTGCAAACAGCAAGTTCACTTCCTACCACCATTGCACAATTGATTCAGAGGCCTAATCCACCATGGTGTCATTTGAGTGTGAGTACTCACACACAAGCATGTCCATACCACACTCTCCTCATTACTCCTAACATGAAAATGTGGAAATACCTCACCCAGCTCTTCATGAAGAGAAGGAGGAGGGGAAAAACCCTACCCAGTGAGTCCCAATTGCCTTTATCCTTCAAAAGGACTGCAGAAGGCACTTGAGGAATATCAGCTGGAAGATGCCTCTATTCTTGCTGCAAAAGTGAGATAAACCCCAACATTAGCAAAACCAGAGTCTGGACATCTGTTTATACCTACAGATGAGTAAACAACACCAAAATACAGAAGTTTTCTAACCCAGTAAAAGGATTTAAAACTGTATTTGAAGCAGTAACAACTCATTCAAAATAAAGATCAAGTTACCTTAGAAGTGTATATACAGGGAATATGGTGTCTCACCTCAAGAGAAGCTGCTCTGATAATCTCTTCCCAAAGTAGCTGCCTTGTAGAAGCTTTTCAGTAAGCAAACGTTTTACCCATGTCTGCCATAAAGAGGGTAATTTATAACAACTCACAAAAAGTTCAGATTGCAAATACTAGGAAGTTTTGTTATTAGGAAGGTTTTGTTGATTTGTTTGGTTTGGGTGTTTCATTTTTTTTTTTTTTTAAGAGAACTTCAACCTCATTCAATACACTGACCTTAAACTCTTTGAAGGAGAGTGGAAAACTACTTCCTCTAAGAACAACTCACCACCTTATTAATTACTTTATCTCATGGAAGCTTGCTTGCTGTTTTCCTTTCTATTCAGAACAAGATCCCTATTGTAAACCATGATCTACTCATCTGGAGGCAAGAAAGCTTACCACAGAGGTCTTGGCCATGTTGGACAAAGACCAGAAGAAACAAGTGGGAATGAAAGTATTTTAAAAGTTACAGAAAAATTGAAGTTAAACATGATAGACTGTAAAAAGTTGAGTTTTTTATATATGTAGATGCAGAACAAAACAATGTTACAACATCTAAGCTGTTCAGTGACTGTATTTTGTTTCACATGTACATGTTCCCATATCTTGGACAATTCCATGTTTGAAGTCTTATTCTAAGAAATTTCATTTCTTCACATAGACACAAGAACTTCCTACGCTGAACAGAAGCTAAGCAAAGATTTTTGTGAGGTCAGATGAATTTCATCTGTCCAATACTTTTATCTTATCTGCAGGTAAGTACTCCAAAGTCCAATACTAACAAGAGAAAGCAAAACGAGTATTTAACTACTGCAATACAAAGCACAACAAAGTGAAAACATGTTTAATTAGGATTTAAATTTCTAATAGTGTTTAAGACAATAATCAGTTCTGTTCAGTTCAATCTACCATCTGTAGGTACAAGTATCTACTCAGTTTTACTTTAGAATTAAGGCAATAATCAAACAACCCAAAACTAAACTCAGGAGGACATCTTCATTTATGAGGCAGCTCATTTAAGTCATTTCAATACTTCTATTAAGAGTACTACAAGTGCAAAGACCCCTGCTTTTGAAACAGAGCACAGCACTGCAGAGATCTGTGAACATTTTGTATGTCAATAATAAATTATGTATCGACTACATCATTATGATTGGCAGAGTAGTCAGGTCTATAACAAGGACAATTACACTAATCAACTGAGTAGGGATCACTTAAGGTTCCAGATCAGCAAAAACAAACTTGTACCACTCTGTAGACACAGCAGATTCAGTGAAAAACTGAAATTAAAACCAATGCAGGGAGGGAAGTACAAACACACACATTTTCCTTCACACTTGTGAAGCTTAAAACAAAGCTGGAGTTTACAATCTAATGGAAAGAGAATCCAAAATAGTCTATACGAACACAAAGAATTCTTCATTATTTTCCCTATGCAGAAAGTCAGCAAAATAATACACTTATATACAAATATATATATATGCAATGCTCTACAGCTTTAAAAAACCCAACCAGCCTAAGCCATTATTTTATAATGTCCAGAAGAGTTTAGACCTTGATCCAGCTCTGTCTAGAGGAATCATCCACTAAGAGTCATTTCAACAACTAAAGTGTATTTACCAGGACAGGAAAAGAAATTGCTACTTCTATTTTCATTCTTCAAGCTGACACTTAAGAAGGGGCCAAGTTAGGAAAGTCAAGTATCAGCATTTTAACGAATGATGGGATATATCCTCACAAAGCTTTACAAGAACACACTGGTGAGACACTCTGTAGCCTACAAGCAACAGTTCTACTAAAACTGAATACAGATGCAATCAGTGTGAAATAGAACTTTATCTAGTTTGAACAGAGGCACAATCTACCTCTAGAATCCTCAACACTACAGTACGGTATTGAAACACAAACTTCATCCTCAAACTGAAGACATAATAGCTACATCCAGGGTTTAGCTGGATCCAACATTTACCTCCAATTTTTTTCTTCTATTAAAAAGAACAAAAATTCAGTACACTAGAACTTCTTTCTCAATTTCCTTTCTCTCTTCAAGATGCTTCAACATGGATATACTTTTATTAAGTAAGGAGGCTATTAAAACTTCTAGAAGACTTTCTGACATCTACTCTGAACAAATACAACTACAAGCTGTATTTTGGTATTTATTTTTGTCATGGTACACTCAGGAAACACTGCTGCACTCAGTCTCAAGTTCTGAGATGCAGAAAAAAAAGAGACAGCTGCTTATTGCCTTATGCAAAAGCAAAAGAAAACCCAGTTCAGAAACACGGATCATGTGAATCTGGATTGTCTGTGTTGGGTAATAACATGCAACATTATGATGACTTGTGTCTAGTTTTTGCTAAGAAAAAAAAAACAAACGAAATTTTCTTTAAGTAGTGTTTTAAACTTTAACATCAAAGTGAGAAAACCACTTTATTCTCCAAATAATACTTACTTCATTTCCATGTTTCTGCAGAAATTCTATTTCCTGTTGTGTGAACGTAGTCATTGAAATCGACTTCACTCTATGGGGTGGATTCAAGCCCCTCCTGAAAGAAGCAAGAAGTGTTCGTTCAGTATTCAGGAAGTTTGTCATCACACAATCACTTTAAACAGCTGCAAGTTGGTCAGTCTTAAAAATCAGGAGCCATTCCTGTAAAACACACTCATTTTTGGTACTGCAGTGCAATTTAAGGCTGTGTAAGCTCTTCTCAAAGTAACATTAAGCATGCAAAGTCAGATGATTGAACTTCAGGAGAGACCAATATTCACAACTGCACATGCAAGCTCTGACACTTTCTATGCAAATTTATGAAAACATAGCTAGACTTTTCTTAAAATCCTAATCTGCTTCCCCAAACTTTTTGACTTATGTCTGTCTTTCATCTCTCCATCTTGGGCCCCCTGTTGTAGTCTTCTTTCCCTCTAATTTCCCCCTCACTTCAATCTCTTCTTACTACAACTTCTACCCAATCACTAGATTTCTTCACACTAAACTCCCCAGCTCAGGCTTTTTGTCTTGCTTTAACCTACATTTCCCGTTTCCTCCCAGCACCATTTTCCAGTTACTTTTTGCCCCCGCATCCACAGGGACTTCTTCCTCTTCCTGAGCACTACACAAGTGAGCACAACAAAAGCAAAAAGACAACGTTTTTAGTGTGCTCTCAAATGAGAGATACCATTACTAATGCCACAGCTCAAAACTTCAGCCTTAAGCCAGGATTGGCACCACTCTCCCTCCACGCCAGGCTGCTGCAGCAGGGCCAACAAATGCCAGGCTCTTGTGCTGCCACAGCCTGACGTTTTGTCAAACCCAGTTCAGTCAAAACCTGCAAGCACAGAGAGAAAACCTGCTGAGCAACAGCACCAGGGTAAGAAAAGCTTGCTTTCTTTTCAAGCTCTTTCTTTAAATACATGCTAACTACTGCTTTTGCCCACAAACGCTTACAATTAAAAGCAAGCCGTGCTTTGCTCAATGGATGCAAGAACATTTACTTCCCACATATGCCAAACAGTGGAGACACTCAGGCAATACAAGGAGGCTATTTTAACACTCAAGTTAATCAGGCCTGGATTTCTGAAATACCATCTTAAAAACCAATTAATATACATTAACTGTGAGATGTGAAAGCACACAAAAAACTTTCCGGGGATGTAATACAGGGCTAGCAAATTGCTAAGAAAATCACTGATAGCTTTACTGCTTATATTTGCTCCTACGCTTTAATTCTAAATTTGGTCAAAAAAAAAAATCACTGACATCTAATTTAGGATGACTAGTGGTTTTCTTTAAACTCTGTGATTATTCCAAGAACACTGACTAGAAATTAAATTGTTATCCATCAAAACACCCTATGACAAAAATCTGATATTCCAAATATTATCACATTATACTCAACTTTTAGACAAAATTTACAGCACTTCAAGTTCTCTCAGTAAGTCTAATGAGAAAAATATTGTTGTGCATTTAGCTTACAAATTCACCCTGACACCTAAATTCACACTGTACCTGTAAGAAAATAATCCTGATCCTGTGTTAAAAGAATCTCCACATTTTTAGTTAAAAGTTGAATGCTGGTTAGAAAACTAAGCAGTAACATTTTAGCCTAAGTTTCATTAGAAAACAAATTTGAGAGAATCATTCTTTGAAGCACTTGGATAAACAATTGTGTTTTGCTAAGAAATGCAATAAATTTGAGTACCTGAAAAGCAGAAGTCATAGAAACCCACAGGCAAATAAGAACTAATTTTACAGAACATTATTTGCTTAGGCAAACTTTTGAAATCAGAGCAGCTGAATTAAACTCCACAGTTCAGCAATAAGTATAGTTTAGGTGTTCTATTGTATCTGTGTTTACAACTTAAAGCACTGAACAAGTTATTTAAGCAGTACTTACTCTTTACTGATCTACTAAGGCTCTTCATAGCATTTAAATCAGCAAATATGTATCTTCAGCTCTATTAAGCAGCAATATTAAGAGTACTTGAGGCCTAGGTAAGATTTTGTTTAGTCTAACCAGAGACTTCCTCCCTGCCTCCCTCTCCAGTGAAGAATGCTCTACAGTTTTGAGGTTCAGGTTATAAAGTTCCCTGATATAGACATCATATCTACATGGGATAAGATGAATTCTCATTTCTTTTACAACATCCTGCTAAAGGAGGAAGACACACCCCACTTCTAAAGGTCAGCTCACAACACAGAAGTGCCAGATGTCTGGCATGATGAAAGAACATCAGTGGTCCAGGAGGACTGGAAATCCTGAACAGAACTTCAACAGCCATAAATGCTGAGAAATATCAAGCTGCAGTACTTACACATCCACATACTTACATTTATTTAATATGGCAAGGGGTGGGGGGAGAAACTATGAAAAGCTTCCTCTTATGCTAAAGCAGCATAAGAAGTCTGCCCGGAACAAGGAATTCAAGACAAGAAGCTGCACACAAACACAGCCCAAGCATATGTGTTATCTTCCTTAGAGAAATTACTTTGACTCTACTGATAGAACAGGAAACATCCTATTTTTTTATGATTTCTAACTAACGTAACACCCATGAACTGCCTAAAATCTCCCTAAAACAGAGCAGTTGTGGGACTTTTGAAGCAGAATTCAAGGATCAATCCTTCCTTACCTACAAAGAATACTTGAACCAAATGATTCACAAACAGCTCACCTACATATGGGGGAAGGTTACTGGTAGACAGCCAAGTACAATTATCCCTTATGAGGAATTAACAAACCTTCTTTTTCATAGGAAAAATGTTTCTTTCCATGTATTTGACAAGTGCCTTGCCCAGTTCTAATGCTTTACAGTATTCCCTATTTAACAGAATGGACTACAGTCCCTTACGCCCAGTGAATCATGCCTAAATTTAAATTGAGCCTAAACAAATATTTGCAACCTGCACTTGTGCAGTGGTACCAGTTACTCCTTTCTCTACAACAGAGCTCCTGAGGAAGACAGCAACCAAACACCACCTCAGCACTAATCCAGAAGGCAGTGATCTCCTAAGAGGCCCTGAGGAAAGATGACAGAGTAAGACAATTCTGCCATCTGCACTTACCCAGCACACCACAGCTAGAACATCCCACACAGAGATCCCACTCATCACTGCCAACTTCTTCACGCTCAGCAACGGTTATTTCTGTGGAATAGCACTGTGACCAGAGCATCCAACCATGAGATTCCTCCACTGACCCTCCACTGAGTCCCAGCCACTGTAGGGGCAGCCACAGAGAACATGAGACCTCTGTTCTCCAGAGAGCTTTGTTAAACTGGGGCTCTCGCAAACAAAGGAAGCTTTAAGGCTGCTGACACAGGATTCTACAGTCTGGCAATTGAAACATTAAACATTCAAAAACACTGTCAACAAGCAGTGGATATTTGTTACTAACATAATTTAGTGGCAAATTATAGTTGAACTTGTGATTTTTGGCAGAGCAGCCATTCCTGAATTCATCTCAAACAAGTGTCAGCAAAGTTGTCCGCAAAGGCCCAGGCTGGGAAGGGAAAAAAATTTCAAGAGTGGGCTCTGCAGAAACAGAGGGTCCCCTCCGTGGGAGGAAAAGGGGGCAGATGCTACTCAACACTGCCAGTGTCCCCTGTATCAGATCTAAGATCTCGAGTCTAAGCCAGCAAAATCTGATCCCCTAAAAAGCAGGAAGTTAATGAGGCAAGTCAAATGCCAAGCCATCATAAAACACCCTACATCCCCACATGTCCAAAAAACAAGCTTTAGAAAACTCAATGTCACAGCAGTTGTTATTATTTCTATGCTATTGTAATTAGCAAAAGAGAATATAAGCAGCAGTAGCCATTCCTGATACTTGTAGACCTCCCTGGAGACCCTCCACCATCTCACAAGCTCATTTATTTTTAACAGCAGAAGGCTCACACACACATTTTGAAGCACAGTCAAGGTTAATTTTTTTCTTAAAAAAACAAACAAACATTCTTTGTGAACTGCACAGTGTTCACTGCGGTATACAGACATTTCCTTTGCTCTCCAGCCCTGAAACTGAAAACAAGAAATATAGTAATATAGGAAATATCCTTAAATATACAAACACATTTTCCAAACATACTCCAAAGGAATAAAAAAGGACTGAAAAGTCATGCTCACACAATCTGAATCACCTTCGCTCTAACACTGTTTATTTAAACCATTTTAATTTCTGCAAAACTTCTTCTAGGGAAAGGGACAATAATTCAGCACTACTGCACAAAAATTTTAAGTATTTTACTAGTGTATCTGCCATCAAATACCTCACCTGGCTGACACAGAAGTCCCTTACCCATAAAATTTTAAATTTAAAATTTCCTATTCCTATATTAGAAGCAGTCAGAAGGCCACATGATCCAATAACTGTAAGAAGTAGCATAAAAGGCCTTTAGGATTCCTCACAGTACCTCTGTGTTCTAAACATTCATTGTTGCTCCTTCCTAACACAAGACAGAAGTGAAAACATCTGAACAAGAGACTTCCTCAGTAAGTTGGGAGGGAGGGAGTTAAGAGGGCAGCAGTGAGAGAAAGGATAGGAGTGCCTTAACTATCACATCAGTAGATATAAAAAAAGAGTCAAGACTAAATAAATTATATAATACAAAACTTGTGCGAGTGGACTCTTAATCAAACAGGAATATTTTCCATTGGTGAATTTAAAAACATTCTTCTTATGAACGTTCAGAGTGTAGGAGTTGTACAGAACTGCTTGAAAGCAGAGCTGCACACAGACAGCTGAGATCCAAGGCAAAGAGGCATTTGATAAGACAAAGGGAAGGATGTCACTGTTGGACACATGGGAGCATCCCAAAAAACAACAGTCACAGCTACCAACAAAATCCTTTGAATCAAAGGATTTCTGTAAAACCAAAAGAATCTGTCTGCCAACACTTCCCGAGATGCTGTTTTGCCATAATAAAGAGAAATCTTCCTGTGTTGTAGGACTGTAATCCTTGACCTGAGCAGGCTGCTCCTCTAGGGCATCTCCTGCTCTCAGGGAAGAAATGATGGTGTGTATATCTACATATCCTATATTGTTGTCCAACACCAAAAAGCTGAATTACCTTGTGTGATGTTATCGTGCTTTTTTCCCCACATGAAACATTTAAACACAGAAGACAAGCGGAAGTATTTTAAGAGGAAGCACATTCGGGTCACTATTCATGAACTTTCTCCTGCATGCACCATTTTGCACAGCAAAACTTCTGCTCTGCTAAACCCGATCTGATAAGGCAACTTAAACCCAGGTATTACGAAAAAGAACGTCCTCTGTGTCATTCATACTTCCAACTTGACGTGACTCACCTTCAACACCAAAGTCAGAAACACATCTTTTTAGCAAAGTCACTAGTTCTCTAATCATTTTTATAAGTACTTGAGCAGGCTAGACATACTATTTTTGGAAATAGTTAAAGAAATAGTAGTTTTTTTAAACTAAAACGAGTAATAAATAGCATTGCTGTCTTTATACACTTAAAATACTTAATGGAAATTTAGGATGGATCCAGAGTTATAGTTTTGGATTTGAATACAGTCCTCACCAGGACAAGGAATGAATACTTCAAAAAACATGTAAAAAAGTTATACTACAGTTTTAAAAAGTTTAGAGTTAACTGCATCTAGAACAACATGCCTGTTTAAGATGATACTGATGTTAGCAACCACTTTTAGTTAATCGAGAAACCTTTCTGAAGGAGGCTTGTTAATACACTAATATTTTAACCTTGCATTGGGCACTTCATACTTGAAAAAACTAGTCTACTTGACTCCAAGAACACTTCCTGTACCAGACTAGAAAAAAAAATAATTAAAACAAGAAGCAATGCGAGTCATTCACATAGCATACAAACAGATAAAGTACTAAGATTATTAAAGCCTTACAGTATAACCAGTATTATGAGGCAGAATGCAAGCAGCCATTAAGAACTACAGAAGCAACAGCACTTTTGTGCTTATTTGCCATTATGTGGTTTGTTCTCAAGTAATTTCCCTGCACTGTGGAATTCTACAGTGAAAAGCATTTGGAAGTAAGTTGTATGAAGGATTGTTCTGACAGAAGTGTTGAAAATAACAGTTCCGAGCTACATAACAGACATGACCTACACTGAGTCTCATCACCAACAAAAATACCCCACTGCCTGGGTTCTAAGGTGGTAACCAATGTATATGATCCTGAACACACAATTTATGAAAGCTTTTCCAAGTCAATGTGAAAGAGGGAGCCCAAATTTATTTCAGAAGAAAGCTTTAAGTCCCCCTAACAATCCTTTACTCCAGTTTTAAGTGTAGGTGTTACTAGCTGTAAGAACCAAACATGTTGTTCATGGTTGCTTTTTTATAGCAACACAAAAACACTGCATATTTAAAATGAAAGAACTATCTGCATTTTATTTGAATGCCAATACATTAACCACTTTTTTGCAGAAAGTCTTCCTCCTTTAATCATGGTAACATCCAAATGATGGTCAACTTAACATCAAGTGGCAGCTGTCCCTTGCTTGCAAGCTGTTTCACTGCCTATGCATCCTTTTGGTTTCTGTAAATTGGACTACACACTTTACTAGTCCATACCTCCCAGACAACAAATAAAGGGAACAGATCCTTCTGAACCCACGCTAAGCATCTCAGCAGCATTCACAATATAGCTGTCTATTAAGGTCGAGAAGCCTGAAAAATAAAGACAAATACTCTCATGGTGCAGCTTTATCACGCTGTCAGTCTAACCAGTAAGAACATGTGCAACCATTAAATAAGCTCAGTGCAGTAGCTTAAAATAGTTTCACATGCCAGCACAAATAACAGTTTGCTAAGAGAGCAAACAATAGCCAGAGCTGGCTGATTGAGTAGCATGTATGTGTGAAAAACCAAAGTCTTTTTCAGTTTCACAAGCTAAATGTATTTTCTGTATTTGTGTCAAGACTGTTCAAAAGTCTACACAAAGTAGAAGTTAAAGCACCCCAAGTCTAATGACCTGTCTAGTAGTATAAAAGGCAGTTCTTTCCATGTAAATTCAGCACAGAACTAACATGTTTGCTTTGTTTTGAAGCTCAGTGTAACCACCAACTGACTTCTAAAACACCAGACCTTACTCGAAGGCCTGTTTGGGGTATTAAGGGGGCAGGAATTAGTTCAGGCTCCTGAATGCCTTTTATGTACTCAAAACCCCTACAAACACCAATCTATCCTTTGACATACCATTTATTACTTCTTTGGCTACTCTTTGATTCTGCTCCATCCCATAAGCACAATGGTACAGAATCATAAAAAATGCAAATATATCTAGCTAAAGCTAGTAGCACTGACGACAGAAGGGTTTTCCCCTAAGCTATGTCTGTGTGACTGAAATTCAGAACTGACTGATTTCAACTCTTAGTTTCAGATACACTATCTCAGAGGAGGATGGGTGGAAAAGGGAGGAGTAGTGAGGAGGCCCATGCAGGAATGAGGAACAGGAAAAATGCAATTAGTTTATCAGAGCCAATCCCTTTCCAAGGTTTAGATATATAGTTTGTAGGAAGTTATCGATGTTTGGGGAAAAAAACCACCAACCTTCTACTACTTTTCTGATCAAGTCTCTTAAACCATTAAGGCTAGTGTTTATCCACTAAGCAGGAGCTTAGAAAGTTGTCTTACAAACTACTACCAAGTATAATAACTCGATACACAGAAAGGTAGGCTGGTGGTTTAACTTAAAGTAAAATCTGTAAACGCGGAACTCCGTATTCAGACAGGGTTGGTGTCTTCAAGACTGTCATGACAGTGAAGTGCTCAGCCACGTGCCTCTTCCCTTCCCACAAGTATTCTCCGCACACTTGTTTAATTAACCACCCCTCCGACACGTCCGGGGGGGAGGTGGTTGCTACGTGCCGGAGAAACATCCGCGGGATGAGCTTCGGGATGAGCTCCGGGCCGTGCGCCCCAGCCCCGCACACCCCGCCAGCCACCGCCGCCCCCGCACCGGGGGCTCCGACGGGCATTTCCAGCGAAAGCGCCCGGGAAAGCCTCCCGACGGCCTCCCCCCTTCCCCGGGAGACCCCCCGCCCGCCGCGCTCCGACGTGGCCGGGCCGGCGGCAGGAAGGGCAGCGCCGGGGACCCGGCGGGGCTGCACCGCCCGCCCGCCGCCTCCGCCCTCGGCCGCGACCCTGCCGGGGGGATGGAGCCGGCGGCGCCCGCGCGCTCACACTCACTCACAGGATGCCGGAGCAGGAGGTGCACACGAAGCTGCCCACGGTCATGTCGGTGTAGGTGGGGCCGCGCTGGTCGCAGTCGAAGCACTTGCGGTTGGGCGGGAGGCTGCTCATCTCCCGCAGCAGCTTCAGGTGCTTCTCCTCCTGCTTCCGCTTGGCGCTCGCGGCCATGGCCCCGCCGGCGAGGGGACGGCCCGGCACGGCGCCGGGCCCCGCTCACAGCCCGGCGGCGGCGGCACTCCGGGGCCCGGCCGGCGGGAGAGGGGCCGGGCGGGGGGGGGCGGACAGGGGAGGAAGGGGCGGGGAGGGCACAACCGGCGCCCGCCGACGGGCCGGGGCGGGAGCGCGGTGGCCGCTGACGCGGAGGCCCCGTGAGGGAGGAAGGGAGCGAGCGGGCGGGGGCCGCGACGCGGGGGAGGCGGCAGCGCCGGCACCGGGCCCGGGGCGGCGGAATGACGAGCCCGGGCGGAACCTGCGCGACACCTTTATGAGCTCAGCGGCGGAGATGGCGGCGGCGGCGGAGCCCGGCGCGCCCGCCGCCCGCAGCGCCCCCGCCCGCGCGGGAGGACGCGCTGCAGCCCCGCCCTCCCGCCGCGACCCCCGCCCGGGGCGGTGCCTCCGGCGGGGCCGAGTGACCCGGTGTGACCCGGCAGGGCGAGGGGAGAGAGGGACGTGGAAAAATATCAATAAAATAACAATGAACTGTGCTGTTCGCCTTTTCTCGAGGAGGAGGGGATCGCCCCGCTGCCCAGCGGGGTTGCTCCAGGCGCGCCCCCCTCACACCACGGGGTGAGCGCCGGGCGGGCCCCGCCGCCCCTCAGCCCCGCGCCGTCAGCGGGGGCTGCTCCATGAGAGAACGACCACCGCCCCAGCCCTCCGGATGTCCCTCTGTCTCCCAAAAGTCTGGAAATTCAGCCACCGAGCCCCCCTGCCGGGGACTCCCCAGGGAGGGCTGCCCGAGGGTCCTGGCTGGGGGGTGCCCCTGGTTCCGTGAGGGTCTCCAGTGCGGTTTGCACCATCGGGATTTGTGAGAACACCACTCTCACGGGTCTGTCTCTGTTTTTTTGTGACGGGGATGAGAAATGCACAGTTCCCTCCTGGGAATTTGGCTGTGGGTGCCCGGCTGGCCGCTCCCCCCTCAGGGAGAGCAGGGCCAGCAGTCACGTCCGTCTGTACCCGAAAGGACCCCTTGGCTCTGGCTGCAACTCGAACCAGCTCCTGATCCACGAAATACCTGCATGCTCCTTACAGAGATGCCCAAAGGAATATTTTTTCAACAGTACGCAAAATTAATGTAAAAAAAGAAAAGTTAATGGACTTTATAATTTGGTGATTCAATTTGCAAAACTGCTTGGCAACGCTATGTGTGTTTAAAGTCTTTTAAGGTTTAATGATTCCCCATGCAATGTATTTAGGGTCAGGTTTTGTGCCTCTGACGTCAGTACACATAGGAGCAAGATCTGATCCACTGTATTTTCCTCATATTTTAAGTTAAAAAATCTAGGTTCAGCATCAGTAATTTGGCATTTCTCTTCTGATTCCTCTGGATATGCTGATTTACATGAGCTGATCAACCAGTTCTAAGTTTTAAACACAGGGAATGCAATGGTCTCATTTTTTTTTTTGTAGTATGGATGGCAGAAGATATTCATAGTGAAAAATAAACATCACTAAATAATTAAATAATCACCAGTCCTTAAATAACATTCTTAAATAACATTCTTAAAAGCAAACAGGAAATATTTCTAATCTTTTAAGGACCAAATTCTCACTGCATCCTCTAATTTTTCACTTCTCCCTGAAATGCTGATCTTCCTGTTATTCAGATTTCTCTTTCTTTCGCCTTTTACAAAATATGCTAAAATTGTAGCTTTGCCAATGACCTAAATGACCTAAAGTAGATGACCTAAATTTAGGGGAAAAAACTTTCAAGGTTAAAAAACAAGTTTGGGTTTTTTTTCCTGGAAAACACTTTGGAGAGCAGTGATTGGCCACGCACCTGCTGCAGCAGAATTGCTACGTTTTTTGTTTCAACTGCAGTCAGAGGTAGTTTGTAACTGCAGCGAGAACATCCAGCTTCAACTGCTTCTGTCATGAATGTACTCACGTGAATGCCACCCAGGAACAGTTGTTAATAAAAACAACACCACTGTCATTGACATTGTCATTGCCAGTAAAATGTAGAACTGAGCTCCCAGGGAAAATCCTAGTACTTTTTAAGTCAATCGCAAAGCTCAATAGGAGTCCTTTGGCTCTGATTTGTTTCATGAAGAAACAGTTCTGCCCTTATTCAGGCATTTGATAAGCCTATCAAACCAAGATGGGCTTATGCTAGTAGATAAATTACCTTTGTTATCAATAATTTGGTTTAGAATCACTTTTCGTAAATACCAAGCCTCTCCATTCTATATCTTATAAAGCAGATTTACCCCGGGAAACTATAGAATGAGACTTAAGGCGTGTGTGAGGATACACCTTTTTACAGATACCCATAAGATCTGTGGGATTTGGGTTCTTATAGAGAATGTGGGCACATCTGCTCCAACCCTTGTATTCTTACATTCAAGCATTTAAATCTTAACCTCCTATTTCCCATAGAAACCAGTGCTTAAGAAATACAAGGACCTATGTATAACTGTACTTGTTACACTGTTGGCACAGATAGGTCTACCTTAACTTCCAGCCCTGTTTCACCTCCCCACAAGCAATGACATGACTTGTGCTCCTCTTCCACTCCTTCTTTTTCTATTTTTTGCTGCTCATACTGAGCATTAATTCCCCCAAAACAACTGGCCTATGTTTTCTCTAAATCACTAAGGGAAACAATCCACAAATAATACAGATGAATAAAAACTCTACTCTTCAGCTTTACTCTTTGGTTTTCTTTTTCATGATGCATTTTTCTGTTTTTCTACCCTAGAACCCAAATTTCCTTTCCTACAGCTTCTCTGTCAGAATTCATTCTTCATTCTCTCCTCCCAATGACCAGAATTTTGCAGTTGAAAATACACTGGCCAGCTGTTTATTCCAAAAGTTCTTAATCCCTGCTGCACCTGCTACAGCTTTTAGCATTAAAATTGTTTTCTTAACAGGAGGTAAAACACTGATTTTTTTTTTATGCTTCCAATGTTTCTCTTTACATAAAAAATAGAACTTAAAATTCCAGTTGTGCGCAATTGATATCTGAAAGATGTTGCTTCGTTAAGCTCTTAAATACAGGCCAATAGGGTATAAATTATAATATACAAACACATAATCTAGGGGATTTTTTGTCAGGACCAAAAGAAACAAGAGTCTAAGAATGTACGTTTGGGAGATGAATAAGACGTTCTCTGTTTGCCGCTAGGATTGAGGTCAATAATATCCATTTTAAAGCAATTAACCCAGCAGGATAAGTGACGTGAAAATTATCATGCTGAAAGGCTAATGGGCTATTAAATCCATCTTGCTTCACTACTGATGGACATACAAAATTAATCCTGGGATTAGGTATATCGGATTGGTGGTAAACTGCTACTGCAATATTTGTGTATGAAGGGTTTTCTGAAAATGCTAAGAAAGAACAGGGCCAGAACGTTCAGTGATATAGTCTATTCAAGATTCAGTTAGCTGAGCATAAATTAGTGTTTCTGTGCCTGGCCTTATTTAATCTGCAGCTTTTTATTAATGAATAGATACATTCTGATAAGAGATCAAAACAAGAGAAAGTCATAGTAATGATTATATAAATCATACTGCCTGTTGACAGTTACTTAAATCTGGACAATTTAATGCAAGAAACTGGTCAGACAAAAATGATTGAATTACAACATTGTTTTTACTTGCAATGCCATTTCCCTTTGACATTTTCCACCCTCTGCTATGACATTAAGGTAGTAGAAAAGGTAAATGATTAATTTACCCATAACAGCTGATTGTAGGGAACAGACCTTATGATAAAGAGAAAGGCACAGTCACATCAGCTTGGTCTTTTGTGATGCACAAGTCACATCAGCTTGGTCTTTTGTGATGCACAAGTTAGTGGTCTTTACTTTTTTATGTCATATTTTATTAGTGTGACATATACCTAATTCATTTTGAATAATGTGGTGTAGGAAATGATTTTCAGCCACCACCAGTGTTGGTTTATCATTATTCTCTAAGACCCAGTAGTTGAACAATCCTTTATAAACTGTACCACAAATCACAGAAGTTTTGGTAAAATGATTGTTTCCTGCATCCTTTCATAGGAACATGCCAGAGGAGAGTGGAACCCTTTAAACTGAAAAGGGAGTATATTCATATTTGATCCTATAGCAGCAGTAGAAAACAATTATAAGCCATATCATATTTTACATTTGCTGGAACTTCCCAGGGGAATGTTAGCAATACACAAGACAGCCCAGAGCCTATGGGTAGAAGAGAGAAATTGTGGAAATGATATGAAGAAAACAAGGATACAAACCCCTCAGCTTTAGGGGACAAAGAGGCAAAAGACAGACCTTGATGGTGGAAAGATAGTTCAACTCTAACTTTCAGTTCTAATTTAGAAGATGGAGAGACAGAATCTAAACAGACATCTAAACCACCAAGAGCTTCTGTAGTGTTTGGCTACATAAAGTACTGAACCAGGAATTGCTCTCCCAGCAATCTGAACAGGAACAACTTAATTTTCCCATTAAAGCTTAAAAACATAAATTATTTCTTGACCTACAAATAAGATTTGTATTTAAAGCCCAATGTATTTTCAAGTTCAGTTCTTCAGTACCTTTTCCACTTGATGCTAAGCATTTCCTGCCTGTTTTCTGTAAAACTCCCATGGGAATAAAGAGAGGCCTTTGTTCCTTTCCACTACTGATTCTAAATTATTGATTAGCCAGTCTAATTTGTGGAAACCACTACTGGCTAATGCTGTCTTAGAACTGCTTTAGATTGGGCAAAAAGGATTACAGGTAATTTGACAAATATCTTGACAAATAGCGAGGGAAACAACGTTAAAATAGATAGGAGAAGTAGCATGTTCTTTTGTTTGCCCACGCTTTATGACACTCACATATTCTCCTTCAGACTTGCCTAGAATTTTAATTCTTTTGATAAACATCACTTGAGAGCTGATTTGGGGAACACTAAAGTAGAACTAACTGTTCTGAGTAGACGTGTAAGTGCCTGTGGCAATCATGAAGCAGTGCCTACAATTGGAATCTACAAAAGAGGTCCAAAACTTTCTAATTCTCTAAGTCGACCTGAATATATAAAGAATGAAAGAGGACAAAAAGAAAGAAAAAAGTGCACTGAGTCACAGATATAAAGACAAGCCACGAAATACCTATCAGGCACTCCATGATCTGGGATGGTAAGTCAGTGACTCCAATGTAGCAGTGTTTATCTTGCCTGATAAACAAAGAGATCTTGTACACTGAACAAATCAATGAATGTAACAAGTATCAGAATAACTAAAAATCATGGAAACATCCCTTTGAATTTGAAATGAGATGCAAAAGAACAGTATCTTAAAGTGATGGAGATGGACATAAAATAGAGAAACTTGGGAAAATAGAACTTTTTAGATGTCAGACATTCAAACAGAAGAATACAGAAGATAATCTATGTAATGTGGATATAGAAAAGTTTTCCAGTCACTCTGTTTCTGACAGAAAATATTTTAGAAGATGACTACAAAAAGAAACCTGGTTCTATGAACTTTAGTGTAATGTTTTTCATTGCTGTAATTTAAAATCTGAGACATTGTCACCAAGATTTTTTCTGATAATCCTTGAGAATTTTTCTTGTTCAAAGAGCAGAGAGAAGGGCTTTATGACTGGTAGCACTAGCAGGTTAAAAGTTAAAGCACCAACAAGATGTACAAACCCCAAAAAGACCCCCCCCCCGGAGAATGTAGCACAGGCCAGTGCAGTTGCAGTGCATAGATATGGATAATCCCTGGTAGCTGCAAATATCCTCTTAGGGGAAGTTTTCTGCAGGAGAAGCCTAATCTCAATCCATACATGGGAAAAATACAGCTAAAACTAGTAACGTTTTAGCACTTTCTCCATGTCATTTACTTCCAACTGTTGTTTAGAATAACTAGTTTAACAGGAAAAATGAATCCCCAGACATTCACTCCTCTTGTACCTTCCGCTGTACAGCAAGAGCACCTGCAGTTTCTTGCCTTGATCTGTTTTCAACATTGCGAGCCATAGTTGTAGTTACAAACAGCTTTAAAAAAAAAAATCAAGGTTTCTTTCAAGAATGCATTCTTTGGTGAAGTGGCAATGACAGGACACATCCCTTTGAAACAAGGTGTGGGAATTTCAATTGAGAATGCAGATCTTGAAAGCACTTGTCAAATAGAAAAACTCTTTCTTAAGCAAGAGGTAAAAAAGAGAAATGCTTATCAGCATGTGACTTAACCAAAAGGACTTTACATGAAAAAGAAGCCTTTTTCATGACACGACAGGAGTATTGAATATTTACTAGCTACATGCTTAAATAAATTAAACCCAACAACAAAATGACCACCAGAAACATTTAAGATTAAGGCATGTTGTGCACAGTAATATTCCATTTACTGTGTTTAGGCAATGGGAAGAGTAATTGTTCAGAATATTATTGCAGCCTGACTAGAACAAAACCTTGTTTTGGTTTGTAGACAAGGGGTTAATAGAAGAGAATGAATAAATACTCTGAAACAGCATAGTGAATGAAAAATTTGGGATAATGGCTGCTCAGAGCATAGAGAAGTGTTTTACTGACACAAACACAGGAATTTTAGAAATACACCTCCTGATGTGCAAGAGATTTTAAAACAAATTTTAAAAAAAAATTGAAAACAAGGTCCTCTAGACTACCATGGATGAGAAAAATTGACGGGGAAAAGGAATCTGACAGTTAATAGATTATCACAAATATGGAAACAAAAGTATTACAGAAGCTTTTAGGGAAGTCTCTTGTAATTGTTAGAACTGTAACACTGTTACTAAAACATTTTTAGGGCTCTCCAAGTCTACCTTGACTTCCCTAAATTATCAGGATCCACTTTATGAGTACACAGAGGGTTTACATCCTGCTCTTCCTTGTGTGTGGTTGTTTCAGACCTCAGTGTTTTACTACTTAGGGCCCAGCTTTCTAACTTTTCAGGTTCGACCTATTCATAGCCAGCTTACAAATACTGCTCTGATGGCAGAACTATCCTTCAGGTTCTTGTCCCCTCCCTGCAGGTCCCTCTGTGCCCACAGATAAGTGCCCAACTGAAATGTCACATGTGCAGGCAGGAGATAGAGGAGCTGTGCCCGGCCATGCCCATCACCTGCAGGCTGCCCTGTTCCCCTCACAATTTTGCTGATTCAGAGATAGGAGTGTTATCATTCAAAATGAAAACAATTTAAGCAAAGTACGATGGAGAAAGGTTTCACTAATGAAAATTTTCTGTTGTTACTGAACTAGACATTTGCCAGGGTAAACTCTTGTTTTACACTCTTTCCTTCATGGATAGGGATCACTGTTCAAACCCACCTGCCAAATGGTTTAATTCTTTTTATATTTCCTCATTATAAACTGAGCACTCAACAGTCAATGAATGTTCAGATTACCCTCTGCAATCCCAGTTTTGCTCTGAAGTGTGTTTTGTTTCTTTGCTAAAGCCCCTCAGCACTTCCAGGCAATGCCCACATGTGCCCTCAGCCCCCTCGACAGCCAGTACAATGAAATCCAAATAACCCTTTGTCACGGTGAACTCTTTGGAATGACATCTTCATGTTAAAAGGATGTATCGTTATGCTTCAAAAATGGAAATTATCTTGAAGCAGAAAAAGTATTCCTTGCAGGTTTCAAAACTCATTCATTTGGTAAGAGTCAGGTAACTCTGGTGGGTACTGTCAGTTGCAATAAATCCCTTCTGCAATAGGGGGAATTTTTCTCTAAAGGAAGATTTTGAAACTTATTCCAAATTTTATCAAACTTTTTTGTTGTTATTATTGTTATCATCTGATCCCTGAAGTTTTTGGTTACTAGGAAATTATGAGTACAGTACTGTAATCAAGAAAAAAATGTTCAAATTTGTTATTTTTAAATAGCCTGGTTTTGTCTCTCACGAGGTAATGAGATCAACCAAATTCAATCTGATCCATGATCATCTCCTAAACACTTGATCTTACAGCCAAGCTTGCAGTGGGCAGTTGAAATAACCAAATAGGAACTAACAAGTTCAACAAGAAACCTCGAAAGAAATAAACCATGAAATAAATGAGCTAATTCTGAAACCTGTGAATAATTAACAGTTTGCTACTGGTCTAGATTTCCATGACCTTCAGCAGCTTGCCTGCTGGCTGTGCAGCACACAGCCTGAACCAAGGAAATCCTCAAAAAGCTCTCTTGGACATCATGCCTGCAGTCACAGGACACCGAGTGTCAGTGCAGATTCCCAGCCCCTGGGAGAAAAATAGGCAATGCCGTGGGTCTTGAAGTGAAACTGTGTGGGTATGTGCATCTAGGGTCATCCTACAGTAATCAAAGCAGCAGCAGAAGCAATAATAAATTGCCATGAGGGGATCTGCTAAATGCCAGTATTAATGTCATCTTTTCTTTTTTTTTTCTTCTCCAAGTGTTGTCTCATTGCCTGGCGGATACAGGTTGTTGAAAACTGCCTGATTAAAAACATGCTGAAAAAGCATCACGTGATATTTGAGACAGAAATGAAATATTTAACATACGTTTCTACTGCAAAAGAAACATAAAAGCAAAACTGAACTGTACTCTGATATTCTAAACAGAAAATGACAGGGAAATCACTCCAATTTAAACCCATCAGTTCCCTAGTGATGAAAGCCCAATCAAATTATAAAAGGAGCTCTACCAAGCTCATTGTCACAGTCATTACTTGATGTAGAAGGTCTGTGAAATGGAATAAGAACCCTTCAGACACACACTTTTAGATTAGGCAACCATATTTTTCCCGAGGGACTATAAAAAAATAATTTGTAAACATTTTTGGTTGCCATCACTTGAAATTTAAGAGAATAATTTCCATTAACATTCAACTAACACTCAACTAATGAAGCCATTTTCTCTCTGGACTCTTTTCCTCCTTAAACATTCTGTGATGTTGCAATTATTTTCACAAATTGTTTTGTTAGGTCTATTGAAATAACCACTAAAGTAACTGGATTTCTTTATTGGACCAAGCCAGAACTATTAAACAAATCCTTGTCCTCTGGTGGTTGGAATGCTTCCCCTGGTTAATCCTGCTCTTACATGACTAACTCCATGTCACTTCCTCAGTTCATTAGTATTTTATTAATTATGTAGGACAGCCTCAGTGAAGAAGACAATCTGCAAAAACAGATTCCAGAATGCTGTCTTTGAAATCCCATTACTCTGAATTTCCTCTCAAAGGTTTAGGTCTAACGTAGGGCAGTAGTGCTCCACCAGTGTGCTTCCTTCAGCCTTGAGGAACACACACTGATTTTTTAATTCAACCTGGCTTAATTGTTTGATTTGGAAATATCCCCTGCATTGCCTCAGAGATATCCCTCACAAATGCAGATACCCCACAAGACTGCTGTCTCAGTGTGGCACCAGGTCTGTTATCACTCACCATCGACTACAGAAATACTGGCATCACTCTCTAGAAATGGTCAAATAAGCAAGTGCAGAACATTTTAAATCTTCCAAGCTTAGAAACTTCAGAAATGATCCCCTGTATCAGTCAAAAGTATTTATTTTCTCACTTCAGTAATGCTGAAAAGCTGCCAGTGGCATTTTCCCCCCATCTCTCCCCCCCTCCAAGTGCAAGCACAGAAAGCCACAAATACACTGGCATTGAGAAACTGAAGATTTGGTTCAATACTGATCTAAATAGGTGGGAATCATGAAACTATGGAATCTGTTGCCAGAAGCAAAGGACTACAGCTGACTATTGTCTCTATACTGAAATAACTTGCATTAAACAGTGTTGTTTCTTTGAAGATGGATATCAAAACATTTTTTCAGAACTTTTTTTTCTTGTAAGTTGCATGTTTTTAAGATTTAGAAATGCTACATAAATATTGGCCAAGTCACTTAAATGACTATTGAAAATACCATTTGTAATAGACACATCCACCTACTGATGTGATTCATTTTGGTTTCCTATGTCAAGTACCAAAACTGAGTACTTTAAACCAAAATCATACCTTCAGGACAAAGAGTACTAAACTAAAAAGGTCAAGTAATGATTCATCTAAAAATGTTACTCAAGCTACAAAACCAAATGTTGCTCTGATTTATATAACCATCCCAGGCTAATTAATTAATTAAACACAGGACTGCAGAGCTATTAAGATGCCCTATAAAGGGGAGCTGTCAAGCATGTTCAAAACTTGAAGAAATTTTAATCTCATTGGAAATAAATGCAAAATTCCCCAAATGTCAATAAAATCTAGATTTCTTCTGATAAAGAATATTAGTATAAGAAAAATTGAGTTGTGCCAGTGAGCACAACTGGCAACAAATAGTTCCAGAGGTAGGGCATAAATTTTAATTTCCCTATCAGAAAAGTGAGGTTCTGTAATTGTCCCCAGCTGGAGCAACAGGAGCAAAAGATGTAGTGCATCTAAAATGGAGCTTAACCTCTTCAGGAAAAGGATCACACCACACAGCTGTGATGGTGATGGATTGTTTGATGATCCAGGATGTCCCTGACAGTCAAACAATACCTGCACTGTAGCAATTCAGGTGAGATGTTTGAACATAAACCTGGAAGTCCGAGAGTGCAGTCACCAGCAGAGCTGCCACAGACTGGCAGAAATATTACACTTATTACACAAAAATAGAAAGGGATGATAACGTTTACCTTCTCCCTAGAGCCACCCTTTTCCCAAAGAAGACCAGCCCCAGTTTTCAGGAGCACCACAAAGAGCTGCATTGCGGTGTGCCCGTGATTTAAGGATCCCCGACAGCCCTGAGTGCTCTGATTCTGTCACACAGATCAGCTGTTTGCACTGTGCAACCTCACACTGTGACAGTGGCTATCTACTGACCAACTGGTGAGCATTAGATCTTCAATTTCTCAGGCAAACTGAAATGGGAAACGGAAAATGAGCCATGAGATCAGTGGAATCAACCTGAGAAGACAAAAACAATCTTGTAGAGGGGTGTTTGCATCTCCACACTAAACGCAACTCTCAATATTGAACTTCAAAGCTCTGATGTAAGAAAAACCAAATAGTTTAGAGCCTCTTTAAAGTTTACCACAGCACTCAGTAAAGTTAAGGACAAGGAAAAGTAGGGCTCTTCTAATGTTTCTGTACCTGCACCATCCCTCTCCCCCTGCCCTGCAAAACACAATGACAACACAGCTTTTGATGTTTCGAATTCTTCGTGGCTTTTTATAGCAACATAACACCAGAGCACCTTATTTAAATTTTTGATTTATCACAAAACCCAAGAGTTTGTTATAAGAAATATCAATAAAAGCTTTAACTTTTCACCAGCGATTTCAAACTCTGAATCAACATGGAGATAACAGTGAATGGATTGTGTTTTAATCTCCTGTCTTTAAGTCACAGCAACAACTAACATAGGAATTATTCCTGGGCTGTTTTTTTAAAGAGAAGATGACAGCAAAATATCTGGCTATTGTAACCAGAAGAAGCTGCAGTTAAAAACAAGGACATAATACAGAATGCTCAGTCACACTGCTGAACTGCCAGAGACAAAGGAGCAAAAGCAAAAACTGAGAACAGTAGTAATTTAATAACAGTGCATAAAAGTATATTAAGGAGTTTTACTCCAGTTACTTAGCTGGGACCAATGCAACAGAACTTCTCTTACCTTTCTTAAAATAAAATCACTTTTAAAACACTTTCCAGAAAAAGGCAAAGGATGCAGATGACAGGAACAGAGTAATCCAAGATCACTCACGCATTGAATTTATCTAACATTTGGAGAAAAAGCAAGTCTAGGCTAAAATCAATAGCAAAACTGCCATTGCATTGTGGATTACATCCACTGCAATGGATTAATCACTAGTAGTCCATTTATTTTATAATTCAACTGATACTTATGTCTAAGCATATTAGCAAACTTTTTGGAATCAATAGAGAGGTCACAAAAAGAAAGCTAAAAAAAGGGGTAGCATAAAATACTGTACTTCTGTCGAAACACAGCTGTTAGTACATGAGAGATCATATTTTAAGTTACTGCAGAAATATTGTTGTCCTGTGTTCTAGTTTACCAATTTTTCACTTAACATAAAAATCTTGATTAGGAGACAAGGTTTGAATGAGTTAAAGGCAGGAGAAATGCAAATGCAGTAACAGAAATATCTGCATCAGGTAGGGCTATAAGGTATTATACAGGAAAGCATAATCAAAGTTGATTCTTGAGATTATGTTAACCTATTCCAAAATTCCATAAATGCTAAAGAACTACTTTAGCATCCTACTGTTAAGTAACTTTACAAATATAATATTCATAATCAATGAGTTCTTCAATGGGTTGCAAGAATAAACTGCCCTGATTCCTTCCTGTCAGTCATTACTGACATGCTGCTCAATCTGTTGTCTTCTCTGAAAGATAAATAAAACGTGACTCTGTGAAAGGAACAAGCACTGGGAGATGGAAATGCACTTGTACTCAGCACCTGGGTCAGAACCAATGCAAACAGCTCACAAAGCACTTTTCAGACAACAAAACTGTCATGGAATTTCATGAACAATGTTTCTGAGCTGCCATTTCCTCCAGACTTTGTAGATACTGATTTCTGTAAATCTAAACAATCTTTTAACACCACTTAGATATTGTTTATGGCTACTGATTCAAAAAACAAGGAAAAATGTTGTTAATCTGAAGTGTGTAAATTATTCCACTACTACAACTGTAAATCCTGAAATATATGCTTAAGTGCCAGAAGTCAAAGCACAGGTACCATGTAAAATGTTTTTTTGACCTTTGGAAGCTTGAAAATAGGACATGTTTTCTTATAAAAACTCATTTTTCACTCACACCTCTATAAAAACCCAGTCCTTTCTTTCCATGTCCCCAAACTGTCTTTCCATTTGAGCTCAATACATTTCATACATGTGCCACACAGTAAACTGATTCATCTTGCATTACTCAGCTTTTTTCAGGACAGCATTCAGTAATCCTCTTCTCCTGTGACTTAGGCCCATATTCCAAACTATAAAGCCACAGTAAGCAGATCTTAAACTGCCAGAAATTTGCTTTTTTCTCTATCTCAAAATACATAAATATGTATATAAAAAAAGAGTAGGTAAATCAAATTTTGGCTGTAAAAAAACCCACCTTCACTACTGTCCTTTTAAAAGAGGTAAAGAGAAATAACCTCATCTGGAAACTAAAAATAGCATGAGTCATTTTACCATCTTTTTCAAATTTTGCTATTATTCCCCTGGAACAGACTGACCTTATTGCCTTTGCTTATGTAAGCAGTAATAGATTACCTGGCTGGAATTTTTCACTTAAGCGATTTCACGCACATTTTATGCTCCACTGATCTTTCTGCTCTCTTTTTTTTTGTTTTCCAGCTTTCACACCAGTGATCCCCCAGCCCAGAACGCAGCAGGGAGCTTTTGCTGCTCTCCAGCCACATCAGCGTTTCGTACAGGGGTAAGATGCAGGTCACAGCGAGTCTGGAGACACTCCTGGATCACAGACAGACCCTTCTTTTGCTTGGATACACCGACAGCTCTGTTTGCATTGGGCAGAGTCAGCGCTCACTGTCACGGCAGGGCCGGGAGGGAACGAGCCACAGACCTGCTCAGAGCCGGGACCTCTGCCTGCCACGTGTCCTTCACTGGTTCCATCCCATGAGCCACAGGCAAAAGGATGGGTGTTGGACAGCAATATCAAACCTGGATGAATTGCCATCTGCCTTTTTCCACCCCCAATAGTGAAAGCACATTTACCTGGTGTCTTCTTTTGCTCGCAATGGGATAAAACAGGAAACACTTCCTGAACCACTGTCCTACATCCAGCTTCTTCCTTTCAGGGCTCAGTCCCAGCTTGTAATAGACTCTTCCACATTTTTTAAGAAAATCATTTCGAAAGAGCCACAGTCCTCACGTATCTGTAGCCCTCTGGTAGACATGCTCGGTTTCTATGGCATTTAACAGGAATATCATGCAGGTACCTGAGTTATTCCTAAGTGTCTTTCCATTTATTTGGAATTATATTAAAATAGCTACAGATAGTGCAAACAAAACACCGATTTCACTAAATCCAGTACTTCAGTTATGATCACTTAAATTAAAGTATATGGACTAAACAGAAGTACCAAAAAGAGAAAAAAAAGAGAAAATAAGAAAAACCTTATTTTATAGCCTATCACGAAATCATGTCCCCCAATATCTGTGGGTCAGGCCTTCATGATCCTTATTTTCACTTATTTCTAGTTTTGCAATAGAGACATTTTTACAAACTTTAGAAACCTTTCGTGCTCCAACAATGTGCATGGCAAATAAAATTTGCACGCAAGCAGTAAGACCTCAAAAGTTTGGATCACCACCAGTGTCAGTATCATCATCACATTTGATGTTTTAAGGACAAATGAGTCCAGATTCAATCCAAAGATTGTTAATTCAACTCCTCTTATTAACAATCCTCTCTAAACAATCTCCAAGGAAGCATTCATGACACCTGTTGCTATACAGGTTTTGTCACACATCATTAAATATCACTAAAAAGGTGATATATATAAAAACTCAGCCAAAAGGCAAAAGTTCATAATAAGGCTATTTTTTTATGTTTAGAAAAATGAGAAAATTTTAAACATTGTGCAAAACAAAAATACTTTATTCATTTTAATACCGTACTGTCATGGTTTGAGAGCTTGAAAGTTTCAAGCACTGAAGACCAGAAAAACCAACTGAATTTTGCTTTTCTAAAAACATCTATACTCAGCATGGAAACCCTAAATTCTTACGAGAAACCAGAAATGTCTTTTAGCATTCTAGTTACTGCTGATTGCCTTTTCAGCTGCCAGTCCTTGTTTGGGTTTTGAGTAGTCCCAAGGTCTCCTGTTCTCTGTGTACCCGTAGAGCTTCCGCAGGGCCACCCGCGCAGCTTCTTCCTCTGCAGCGAGCAGAGTCTCCCCAGGGCCTTCAGCTAAAATCTTCTTATCACTTGGGGTAAAGAAAATAAAATTACAAACATTTTCATCACGAAATCATCAGCGCTGCTGCGTACCATGAATAAAATAGACTGATTTTTTTCTCCAGTTTTCTGGGAATACTGAAGATAATTTCTATACGCACACAATTTAAACATTCCTTTGGTCTTTCCTGCAAAGATAAGTGATTGTATATTCAACAATGGAAACTCAGGTCAGAAATGTGTCCATTTCTTGGAATAACACCACTCTGTTCACTTACATTTCTAGCATATCACTGATTCTTTACAGCATTCAATTTGTTAACCCCATTAAAAATATGCCAATTCATTACTCTGGTTCGCTTAAACAGGAACTGAAATGCCTTTGTCTTGTCTCCTCCCCTGGTAAGGAAGCATTTTCAAACTGCTTCAAAAGGACTGATAGCAAAACTCTCTCTGTTATGAAGCACGTGCTCAGCTCTGTTTAATCAACACCTGTGGGCACTGAATAGGAGCAGTTTGTGAAGGGACACCAGGGATCCCAGAAGAAAAATAATCCAAGTTCCTTTCTTTTCTATAAGATAAATCCTAGAAGGCCTATAAACCAAAGCATGATAAATCAGAATAAGTTAAGGCAACCTTCCCACGTGTTTATCTGCAGCTCATTTAACAGAGCAGCAGTGATGTGGGTTTTGTCCTGCCCCAGAGAAGTGATGTCACCCTGGGGCAAGAGACCAGGACAAGGGCTGACTGCACCTGACACAAATGCACCAGGGACAACTGGCACTTCCTAAGTCTTCCCTAGACACAGATACTCCTCTTGTCTAGTTTTCAGTGCCTGTGATTTGAAAGTCAAAAACCTTCTCTGGAATATAAAATGAGACTCTCTTCAATCCCACCTCCCTTGGTGACCCTACCCTTCCCAAAGCCCTGGATATGTGATCCCTCCACAGCCATGCAGTTATGATGTTCACAAAGTTCCCATGACAGGTCACCCAGAACACACACCCAGGCTCTCTGGTGCACCCCATTTAGCCTCTGAAGCCCTTTAGTCAGAGACTGTCTATGCATCACCACTGAGCTATGGCCAACACTCAAATGGCTGATTTTATACAGAAGTCACTGTAAGGTTTCTTTTCTCTAACAACTTGACCAAAAAGCATATGAGTAGAAAAGTAAAAAATCATCTTCCCTCCTCCCCTCTCCCCCAATTAAATCCATGTCATTTTAAATTAATATTGTACTAACCAGTACAACCCAACAAAGTACACTGGCAGAACTGTGCTGACTCCCAACTGTCTGGTAATTCTTGGTTCTGGAGCAGAGATATTCCTCTTGGTCAGTTCTTCCACCAGTAAGCCCATAGGATTTACAACTTCCCAGATCTCAAACAGGTCTTTTCCGATCAGCTGGGGAATTAAGAAGTCCTAAACAAGAATATTTAGAAATTACAATTAATGGCTTGAGCTTCAGGTGTCTCCTAATGAACATACAGTGTGAAGAGGCATTAATAGAGTTGACAATAAACTGTGAAATGAATGAGGCAGCTGCCTCAGTGCCCCATCCCAGCACAGCAGAGCTGATACACTGGGCAGCTCTGGTTCTGGTTTAGCCACTGACAGATGTGTGTCCAGGGCAAAGTGAACCTCCAGACCCAGGGAGGTTCAACCTGAGAGAGGACCTGTGACAACGCCTGTGCACAGACATGAGTTCAGCAACAGGCTGGGGCTAAGCAAGAACTTGAGTTCTGCACAGAGGCTGAAGGGAACAGGCAAACCCTTAGGACTTCAACCTGTTTGGATTATTCTCTTGCTTGTAAACTCCTACTTGCTCTTAAAGAGACCTCCCAATGATTTTAACAAACATTTCTCCATTGCAAAACTAAAAATAAGTTAAAAGCATGACTGAAATTACAATAGCTACTAAAACTACTTTGTTACACTGAATTCAACACTTTTGTATGAAATATCTTTAGGTGCTCGCACTCCTACATGCAAAACCTATAAACTCAGTCCCTGATTATATAATTTTTTTTTTTAAATTTAAGATATATGTGATCTCACATGGAATAATTTCATTATCTGACACTATAGTGCATGGAATATAATGCTTTCCCTTACAAAGTGTCAGCAAATACTAATATCACCATTATAAACCAGAAATGTATGATTTTATGTACTTGATCAGCTTCTCAATGAAAAAAAACCCAACACAAAAATCCCAAAACCCCACTTGACCACTGCCACCAACCAACAGATCTCATTATTAAATTGTCTTGTTACAGGTACTGTCAAACTTCTGGGGATGTCCCCGGATCGAGGTACAAAACAATGTTTACTGGACCTACCCGGACAAAGATGCCCGTTCTCTCCGACCCGCTGCTTTCCAGCAGGGCTCCTATCACCGCGAGGAACGTCCTCTGCAGCACTTGTGGCGGGGCTGGAAAGTCCCTGCAAAGCGTCAGGTCTTGGATAGCCAGGTTTTTAGCCACGTAGGAGACAAGTTCCTGACCGGTAAGAAAATTAACAAGCGCTTCTACGGCCTTGGCAGGTAAATGTGGGTAGGCGCCCTCAAAGCACTGTGTCAGGTAAGCGCGGGCGAAGCGCAGCCCCTGCTCCGCAAGTTTGGTGTTATCCCGGAGGCTGAGGGTAACCGTGTCCTTGTCCACGCCGAGCTGCCGGCGCCTCGCCTCCTCGCTCTCGATGTAACAGGAATTGACAAACGCCGTCTTGAGAAGGTCCAGAGAGAAGTTCTCCTGCAGGCGGTGGCTGAAGGCCTGGATCTCGGCGTGGTAATCCCAGTTGGGCTGCTCGGACCTGCGGGAAGGACACGGGCTCAGGGACAGAGCGAGTTACCCGCGAGCAGCACCGCGCCCTTGGGCTGCTCGACAGGGAACGAAAAACTGAACTGTGTCTGAGCACCAAACCTAGTATTTAAATCCGCATCCTGTTGGTTCCGCATCACCCCCTGCCTGCCACGTTCAGCCGGGGCTACGCCGACCTGCGGAGCCAAACCCACCCCGCTCCAAAGCGGGACCAGACGGTGCCTAAACGTTTTGATTTTCCCGATTTCTGGGGCCGCTGTTGCATCCCTTCCCCAAGCCCCGCCCTCCCCCGCAAGGCCCTCACCGCCGCTGCGGCGGCTCCTGCAGCCGCTGCATCTCCAGGTACGCTCGGAGCCATCGCTTCTTCTCGGGGGCCGGCCCGGAGCTGAACGCGGCGCCGAGCGCGGTGCCCAGCGCGCCCCGCCCGGGCCCGGCCGGGGGCAGGAGCGGCCGCGCCGCCCGCAGGAGCAGCCGCGCGGCCATGGCGGGTGTGGGCAGGGACGGGCAGGGACCGCCCCGGGACCGCCCCGCTGGTTCCGGGAGGAAGCGCTCCCGGCCGGGGCAGCGGAACCGGCCCCGGGCACCGCCGGGGAGAGGAGCGGGGAGAGCAGCGGGGCAGTGCAACCCCGGGTGTCCCGGCTTGGGCCCTCGGGGCGTTTCGGGGCGGAACCCTCAGGCCGGGATCCCGCCGACCCTCGGCAGGAGAGCCCTGGGAGGGCGGAGCGGCGGCGCGGGGGGACCGAAGGGCCCGGAGCGGGTCCCGGGGTGACCGAGGAGCTCCGGGCAGGTCCCGGGGCAGCGGCGCTTCCCGAACGTGCCCCACGGGCGGCCCTTCAGGGGGAGGCGCTCCTGAAATCTCGTCGAGTTCCATTCCCACGTGCAAGACAAAGTCCGGTTTTGTGCCCTTAGAAGAAGCTTTATTTTTGAGTATCACCTGTACAATTCTTTGTACAATCTCTCAACCCTCATTTGCACCATCAGAGTTTATACAGTACACCTTCAGCATAAAGGTCATGGTATAAAACTCATGAAAATACAGAAAATGTGCAAAGCAGGCCTGGCCCTTCATATTGTCTTTCACTAAAAGACAAAGGCACGCACTTCAACATTCATGATAAAACATGCACAGCAAACACCCCAAATTAGCCGATGGAGTTACATAATACAGTAAACAAAGCTCAGAAACAACATATGCCACAGCCATATGCAGAGAAGCCAAGGAAGCAGGGACAGCAGCCTGTGCAGCAGGGCAGCAGCCACACACCACCAAGAGGACACAAAGAGCACAGGAAAGGTATGAGGGCAGCATTCTTTCAGGCACTTGCAGCGCTGATATCAAAATCCTCACGGCTCCTCCTGCTGATGCTCCCGGAACCACCTGTCCTTACGAGGACCAGCTGTGCTGGGCACCCGCGGCCATCCCAGCCCGGGGTCCCTCTGTGCAGAGGCAGCCCCGGGACTGTTCCGTGCCCTCTGTGCTGCAGGGTGAGCGAGGACAGCACTGAAATAGGCTCTGGGTCCTTTTCTTCTGCAGCCACCGAGGATCATCATCTCTTCACCTGTCTGTGCACCTCTAGAGCCCAAAAAACGGTCCTGCACAGTGGTCTGGGTCCAGCTGTTCTAAGGAAGGTCGCCTTCGAGCAGTGTTTTGGTGTCACTGCACACTGACAGTCTCAGTTGTTCCACACTCCCTAGGGAAGGGGCTGTGGCTGTACAGCACTGCAGGGCAGTGGCAGTTGCAGCCTTGCAGGGGCACAAAGCCACCAGCACCCCCCCCACAGTGTCTACCAAAAAAGGTGCTGGACCATGGGATGAGCAGGGGATGTTTAAACTGACCCAGTGCTGGAGGACAGCAGGCTGGCTTCCCAAACACCACCACCACACCAGGCAGGGGAAGGGAGCCTACACATGCCCCCCTGCTGCTTTGGAGCTGTTCAGGCCACTACTACTAGTTACTTCAAAGACTAATAGTTTAGATGAAACCTGAAATAAGTTTTCTTAAAATAATATTAAACAATGGTTTGGGGTTGGTTTTTTTTTTGAGAGAGTTTTATTAAATATACTACATCAATATCTTGTACTCCATAATCTTTTCACCACTCATAGACTGACTTGCTTAAAAATGTATTTTTTAGAAAAACATCTGCAAAATTAAACCTAAAAAAAGTACATATTACACACCTCTGGACAATCTGCATGTTAGCAAAGAATTCCTTTTATTATTCGACCCAAACAAGTACTTAAACAAGGAACATACTCATAAACAGGACACACTCCTTGATTATGGCACACCTCAAACTACTTGGACTAAAGGAAAACTAGTGCAATTGTTTAATTGCATCTAACAACAGAACAATAAAAATGAATTTGTATTCCTTTGTTTTTGTATTTTTTTTTTTCCAAACCCATTCTATTTGTTCTCTTCCCGCCACAACAAAACCTCCAGTGGTTAGTCCTGGAGATTACTCAGGAGTCCTTACACTGCATGAAGCAAACTTCCCATGGGCTGATCCATGTTTACACAGAAGCATGCAAAGGAGGATACTGCAGTATTTGCAATGCAAATCTATTAAATACGTTACAACTGAACAACAAGGTGTCCCTTTAACACTGCAATTCTAGAGCCTTTATCTGTGGTGGAAGTTTCCAGTGTATGAATTATAAAACAGCATACAATTTCAGAAACAGAAACAAGGAGTTTTGCAAATTGTTTGTGTTTTCAACTATGAAATCTTTCCGAGGGCCATGTCTAGCGCCGAAACCAAAGCCAGCTATTGAGTAGCCAGAAAGCTACAGTAATTGAGTACATGATCATTTCCCTCTTGGCTCGCTCTTTGTTCTCTTCTTCCAGAAGTTGTAGACGGCGATTAAGTTTGATTATCTAAAAACAAATAAAGGCTTTTAATACTTCATTAAAAGTGGCCAGACTTTTTAGAAGCTTCTGAATAACCACACAAGATTAGCATCCCAAAGAGATGGATGTTAAACAGTTGATAACTTGACTTTCTATCTTCAGATCTTGCTGCCCCTAGTAAGTAGGAACAGAAATGGAGTCAGATTCTCTAGATTCCCAGAACAATACAGGATATGTGAGGGCAGTCCAGCAGGGGCACAGAGAGGATCCCTTGCCATGCCTGTTACGGATACCTTTGCAGTCACACAAAAAACCTGTTACCCCATTTTACCACTACAGCTTTGTCTTAATATTGTCAACTACTGTGCTTTACGTACCTGTCTTCTTAAGGAAGCAGCATCCACAACTGTCATGTCATCTGGTGTTCCCTCGAGTGTCGTGTCGAAGTTGGTGAGACCATATCTGTCGAACAAAAAAGATGGCTTAGCTGTCTCAGCCACACAAAGATCAGCAAGTACCCTATTTTACCAACATTCCAGTAGATGTATTTCTTGGTGATGATGAAGAACTATAAAGGTTTTTTGCAGCTGTTGCAGGGCCATATTTCAATAGGATCCTAACTGAGTAAAGCACAAACGCATATGAAATGGGTAAGTGCTTCACTGAATCGGGGTTGACTGCTCTCCACATTTAAATATTTTTGAAGATTCTCCACACAGACAGACTTCTTGCTGACATACAGTTCCTCAAAAGACTTTCCACTTATTTAACTGATTCATGAAACCCGAACACTGCCTGAGCTAAAGCGCCAGCTGCAAGAGACCTGGCAACAGAGCAGAAATAACCAAATGGAGACTTGGAAAGAATTGGGTGTCTTATGCTCAGTACCTACTTAAATATCCCAAGGGGACATTTATTGAGATTAAGAACCTCAGTCACATTAATCTCAGTATTACAGGCAGAGAAGCTGGCAAATAAAGAGTGCAGTGCAGAATCACTCACTGCTTGCTGAACTTTGTGTGCATTAGAAAGTTTGTTCCCAGGGTACTCTCAGTTTATGTAGCAATTCAGAGAGAGCATTATTCTAACTCCAGGGCAAGGTAATTAAATACAGAACATTTATTATCAGTTGGCAAGTGGCAGAAAGTCTACACAGAGTATGTGTTTTGATCATCGAAGTGCTACCTCTTAATCAGATTTGTTTCCAACAACTAACAGGTAAATCCACCTGTTAGGATCCTCCACCTACCCTTGAGCTTCTCACTTTCTATCTTAAACCTGTTTTCAATTTTAGCTCCCCTTGACTTGCTTTCTCATTAGGACCCATGAACAATTGCTGCAAACAGCTTAGGAAATGGAACAAAATAATGTCAAGGCTACCAAATTCACAACAAACACACCTAAAAGAATGTTTAACATTTAATGACAGCTAATGGTCAACTAAGGAGAATATGAGTAGAATGCACTTAAGTGCAGAAACTACTTTTGCACTTTATGTTCTTTCATCACTTTCAGGAAACTTCTCTAGAATGCCCTTAGCTCAGGCAACACCCTCTCCCCCAAACAGACAAATTGTCAAGTTTCCATATATCACTGTTTGTTAATAAATTGTTTCTTAATAGGAATTGCTATTTCTAGGTCAGAATTGCATTAGTCTGGACTTAAAATAAATATGAGATCCTTGAGCTTTGCACACTCAAAAAAATAAATCGAGTTCTCCTTACTCTACAGGTCCTCTGAAATCCAAAGAGATTTCTGATGAGGGTCTTCTCATGGCCAATTTTTTATTTGTAGTACATGGTAAAAAATTTAGAAAATTCCACCATATCTACAGCACAGTTGTCCTTCACCATCTCCTGAGACAGGCAGGGAGGCTCAGCATTTCAGTGAGATGGGCATGGCTCCCTCCCAGGTCACACCAATTTAATATAAAGTCACAGTGTATCACTGCTGCTCTACCAACTTCCAAACCATTCCAGATATTATATTAAGAGGGTTACCAGAATGAAATCCCTTGAGATATCTCTTGGACCATTCCAAAAACTGAATTATGGAGTTACAGAATAGTCACCTGCTTGAATCCAGTTTCCATTTAAGCCTAAATCTAACCTCCATTTCTATGAAAACATGGAATTGTAAACAGCAAATGGAAACAACAGATGTAGAAGGGACTATTTTTTTCCATCATTCTGCCCACGAGATTATGTGTCACTCTTACATCCAGTTCCACTGAAACAATGTCAATCTGCCAGGACAATGGCAGGGAAAAGGCATCCAGCCACAACTAACAGTCACAGGCATGTTACTGAGAACACCCGTGAAAATTAGGTGATATAAGGCCAAATTTTCTAGCAAGCTCATTACTAAATAGCAAATATCTTAACTGTACTGCCAATGTAATTTCAGAGCCTCCTCTCACACATTAGTCTGAGTCAGAATTCTGCAGCATGTTGTATCTATTGGACAACTGAGGCCTGTGCAGGTGACTTGGATGGGTAAGGAATAAAGGCCTGAAATATCTCAAGAGTTGAGAGGGAGCACAAAAAATATTGTGTTTTAAAATAAGATCACTAGAAAGAGGGAAACAGAAACCTGAATTTTAGAATCTAAATTAGGGGGTCATGACTAACAAAAAAATACTCTTTACCTGGTGTTGTCATGATGAGGGTTAGAGGAAGTGGTAGCAGCTGACCCACCACGTAACACTGGCCTACAGCAGGTTTGTGTAGACAGAAAGCATGAGACAGAGATAAGAGGTAAAACACACAGAACAAAGGAACTTCAAAATACTTCCACATATACTCTATAATGTTTTAATACAATATACCTTCTATTTATTTTCTTGTAAATTGCACTTTCATATTCTTCTTATCAAATTTAGTCAACACTGAATGTTTTTGCAGCTAAGAAGTGTAACAAGTTTTTGATGATACAGCTTCATTTATGGAAGACAAACTAGTGGAATAGAAATTTAGGTGGAGATTATCAGCCTTATAAATAACCATGGGAAACTTCCAGTTAAGAAAACAACAAAAAAATACCCCTCGAAACTAAAAATCTCACCCAACAGCAATGGGTAAACAATAAATGTATTTACACATACTTTTTAAAGCCCTTTTAATCACCCTATCCTCCCTCTAGGGAAAGGGGAGATTTGTCTTTTCTGTAGTTATCTATGCTAGATATAATTAAGATATAATTAGAACACCTGGGTTAGTACCTAAGGACCATGGATAGTCTGAAGAGAGGTACACCTCTCCAGGAAGAAGTGACTACAAGGTTCAAGCAGCTGTATGAACATCTTTGTAAGTGTTGCTCTTTAAATTTCTTTTTCTTTTTCTTCCTAGGCAAAGGGGAAGGAAAAGTAGGGCTTTTTAAGTTGCTTCAACTCTGTAATATACATTAGGTTTGCAGTAAGAAGCTCCTATATTGCAGTTTACAGAAGAGGTGAATACCAGCAGTACCTTCTGACCAAGCTGGTACTGTGTTTTCAGTGCCTCTGGTAATGAGACATTAGTGTTGCACATCACAGATGTGGAACAAACTGTTCAGGAGCCTGAAATCCCTTTTGTTTTCTCAATGCCAACTGGAGATACTTGTACCATGCAATTAACCCACGTATACTGCAGGCTGTAACATTAAACACAGAGAGAACCTTGGTATGAAGATCTTTACAGCAGGTACATGTAAGAGGCAGAGCTCTGGTGCTTAGGTAGCTGGGAGAACACTGGCCTGGCCTGAAAACCAGCAAGGACCATGCAAAAATATCACAACCACGAGTTTCACTTAAAAGGATCAGGATCTGGGAGCCTTGGCAAACTCTGCTACCTGATGCAATACTTACTAGGACTAGGTCCTACTCTAGTCAGCACCATAAATGCATACCACAGTGTTCTTCCCTCTAGTACTTAAGATAAGCCAGCATGATGTGTTTTACAAAACAGGAAGCCCCATTTCCAGTACACACACTAACAGAATATTCTTACCTAAATGCATGAGGTCTTCCAAAAAGTTACCAAAGAAAAAGGTATTCCTAATAAGAGCAATAATTCAGGTAGCCTGAAGTATTCACTGACAGATGCTACAACTACATACTTTAGGAAGTGTAAGAAATGGAGCAAACAGCAGCTATGGAAAAGGTCCCAGAATTTCTCTGCCAACAAAAGTCACCTGTAACTAACTGGCAGATATGGGAATGCCAGTGTGCCAGTATCCAGCACGCATTTCCCACACCATTGTCCCACAGGACAACATCTGGAATTCATGTAATGAGAACAAAAGGTCTCAAATGCTCTCTAAACTGAGCCTTCTGTGCTATTTTTCGGCAGAGTTTTACAGATGTTGTAGAATTAATGACTATTAATTCACAATACCCTTTCCAAGGAAAGCCACAGGCTTGGAGGCAGTTGAGAGCTACAGCAAGGCACAAACCCAGAGCACTCTGGGATCTGTATAAGTCTTTAATCCCACTTTCCAACACAGCCAGGCTGTTGGGAAGCTGCATGTGATTTCTTCCTTTTCTTTGCAGTTCACATTTTTTCTTTACAGGCGGACCCAAAAGGAACACCACAATATTCCCCTACCTCTCCTGCACTCCTTGTTTGGTTTTATATATCAGAGTTGATTATACAGATCTCATAACTGAGATCACCTTACCCCAAAATCAGCAGCAAGTTTTTTGTTAAATACAGAATGTGCAAGTATAATAACAGAAAGCTATTAAATACATGGCCTTCTTTAAAAAGAAGTGTACCATAGAACTTTGAGTTTTCTGGCTACTTCTGTGAATTCCATCCTAAACATTAATGCATGAACAGAAGAAGCCATAGCTCCAAGGTCATGTGTACTCCCTGCAAATACAGCATCAGCCTGAAACTTGAGGGGAATGCACAATAATACAATTTAATAACAGTGGGAAAAGTGGCACTAAGGCAACGACCAACTAAGCCTGGTCTGTCTTCTGCTGGTTAGAGCAGAGCGTGCAACAGGAATACCACAGTGAGGATGGAATCAAACACATGGGCTGGGAGGAAAACAGCAAAGTGTGGACAATCTCAGTACCTGGGTCCAACCTGCACCACTCCTGTGCCTGCACACAGGGGACTGAGACCAGCACACACCCTCTGCTCAGCAGAGGCAGTACCTGTGTTCATCTCTTGCTGTACTTAAAAGCACCTCTGGAAGTCTCGCAGAAGCCATAAGAATGGGCAGTAGGACTTGATGGACAAGTTCTGGACATGAACTGGGTAAGCTTCTAAAGTACAGAGAGGACAGTGACTGGATCAAACTGCTCTCCTTGCCTGCCTCAGTGCTACAAGCAGTTACTTCAAACAGCAATAGCTACTGCTTTTCCAGCCTCCTTCACACCTGCAGACCCACTTCATTTTCTTCGGAAATTACCCCAGTCCAAAGTCAGATGTAGCCCTCTCGGACAGCCTTAACTTGCATCTCATTTTATTTCTACAATGAAAAATATAATTAATTTTCTCAATATAAAAAATAATCTTGTTACATGTCAGGACAAGATTATGTGGGTGAAGTTTGGCATTTAAAAAGGATGGTGGCTTTTTAGAAGAGATATCATAAAGGAAATATTAAGTTTGCATGCTTTTTTCTCATAAATAAAAAGGTACTGACCCAAGAGATGAAGAACACTTTAGATAAAGTACAGATTCCAACACAACTCTATACGGATATGAAATTGCCTTTATTCCTGCATTTAAGACATCTCTAAAATCTCCTTAAATGCAGGGAGTTTTTTGGGGGCTTGTTGGTTTGGTTGGTTTGGGATTCTTTTTGTTGCCTAGAGCATAAAGGATCAGTCTTTGAAGGGCACTCAACAGGGGTAGGCCCTACAGTCATTTGAAAGAAATTGAAACAGAAAAAGGGTTAGAAAACAAAACTGACCTATTGTCCTTGTCCAAGCTGAAGGAAATGCAAGAGTAAACAGACAGTGTAAACAGTGATCATTAAATTGTTGCTCATTTAAATAACCATTATGTGAGTAGTGCTGGCTGAACTAGGCATAACTCATTCTCTGCAGCAGGACAATCAGCACCTACCGTTAGCAGTTTTAGTGGATTGGAAAATGTTTGGGGAAAAAAAAAAAAAAAGACAAGCCATGAAACAAGTTAAAAATATTTCCAGTGAGTAACCCACAGCCAGATCTTGTTAACTTTAAAAGATCCCTTCTAGCATTAAGCATAACATGTTAAAAGAGATAAGGTTTTGAGATAGAAAGCACATTACACAGAGCAAAAGAACAGAGTGCAGGTTTGGAGCAATTTAAAATGAACAATATTTTGCAACCATGCAAGTGGATCATCCAAATTTCACATTCCTACGCCAGATGTAATGGTGGGTGTCTGAACACCCAGCCACAAAGAATACACTTCCACCTTATTGAAGAGTTCATTCGTTTGGCACCTATTTGTCCATAGGTGACTAGAAACAGGTTTCCCATTCCTTCTAGGAAGGTTAGTGAGAAAACCTCAAAAATTAACCCAAACCAGGGTAAGTAATGCAGCTTTTGAAGTATTCAGTATTCTTGAAATTTTCCGATAATGGAAGTAAGCTGAAAGTGTATGTATGCACATGTGTTTTTGTTTTCCAGACTCCAAGAAAACATAGGCATGAACGTGCGTAACGGAAGCCAGGAATAAAACCTGTAGCTCCACTGCAGACTGAGAAAAGGACTAGAATTTCAATCTACATTTTAACAAGGATTCTTGGCACAGTATCTGTAAGTGCTACTGTTCACAGACAGTACAATTCCTCCTTATCTGGGAGATTTAGTTTAGTAAAACAAACGTGTAATTCCATCTCATTTTAATATTGAAAAGGAAAAGAAGTTATTGATGCCCAACTCTTGACAGGCATCAAAATTTTAACAGCTACAGTTAAGGACTGCAGAATTTCACCGGGAACTATGCAGCTAATTTTGTTTGCTTGATTTTTTTGAGTCCCAGTTTAAGAACATAAAGACTAGCAAGACTGGAGTTCTCTACAATTCAGGGATGTTAATATGGGCATTTATTTACTGTCAGATCAGCAAACATGGTGAGCTATCAGAGGTGCCAGTTTGGCAAGTGACTGCAAACACACAGACATTCACAGTAAGATTGGCTTGATAGTCACAATTCATTACCAAAACAACCAGGAAGCAAATAATTTAACTTCACACTACAAATATTAAGTGTGCTGCTGGGATATCAGCAGAGGCAGATGGCAAATTTCAAAGAACTTGCTAGCACAGGCCACACTGAAGGGCTGCAGGAGCAATGTGCAGTTCCTCCCAATGTTCTTGCCAATTATCTTCTCTAATTCAGCCTCTTGGCAAGCCCAGAGGTCTGAGATAACCCTACACTAGAGACTGTCTGCAATTCTTACCTGAATTTCTGTGCTAGCATACTACTGAAACGAAAATTGCTTTTGGTAAATTACCATTGCCATTATCAGTTATTGTAAATGTCTCTATAGTGTTAAACATGCCATTCTTGTAGTGCTTACAAGTGCCAAATCACAGCAGTCCAGGGATGCATCAAGTGGGCAAAACTCCACTGAAGAGAATGGAAGTACAGGGGTTGCCACGAGGCTTGTTCTGGCTCATCACCTCTCAAAGTGCCAGGTTATCCATAAAACCAGAGACAGCAATAATCAGAGGAGTAACCAGCTTCTCAGTGTTCATTCCCTTTCTTGCTCTCAGCATCCAAAGTGGCCACCATCAGTCAGGTGTCAGCCAGAGATAACTATTCCCAATATAAACTGAAACAGCTTCAAGTCTTGACACATTACCAAAAGCAGCATCTACAATGCCTTGCATGATATTCTGCCCTGTTTCTGCACATTTGTTTTAATGCTTTATGACAACATCAACCCAATCTTATTGACTTGCACCACTGCTCACCAACAGAAAAGCAGAAGACAAGGCTAGTAAATTTGCAGGCTCAGGGTCAAGTGTTAATTGCAGAAAACGCTGACAATCTCAGAAGAGCAAAACCACCTGCAGCCACAGGCTAACCCTTCCTATTTTGATTTTTATTTGCAAGGGAACCAAAACAACCCTATATTTGAAACAGAAGCATTTTGAAATGTGAATTTTGGACATTTAAATTGCTTATGAAGAGTGAAAGCAAAGGAAAGCAAAAGCAAATATTTTCATCTCATTATTTTGTAAACAGAAACCAAACTCCACTAAAAAGGAGAACAGAAAAAAAAAAAAAAAGAAGCAGCAAAAGCTGGCAAGAACCAGTGACAACCAATCACCTGCGGTTTTCATCCAGCACATCCAAGACCTGCTGGTAAGCCCTACGAGTGGAAGACTGGATAAACGACAAAATGCCACGAGCAGAGTAAAGATTAGTTCCGTCTTCAGGTAACATATTGGGAGGACAGACACGAGCCTGTTGCAGTGATGGTGTCACACTGTTTGTATAAGCACAGTAAATGAAGAGAGAAATACTGTAGTCAGATTTTAAATTAAAAAAAAAAAGCTTTTCAGACAGACCCCATTCCAAAATGCTTATTGCTTGCTTTTGGTTTACCCTTCTCCCACCATTATAAGGTAACACTCTCAAATTTTAGTAGTGAGGGGATTATGAGCTACATTCACATATGTTCTTTAGAAACAAATACATGTAATCCAAGGACACAGTTTTGATCTGTTATACAAGTTAGTTTTAGAAAGTGCTTGTACAGCTAAATCTGTACCTGTTGAAGTCAGTATTCAAGTCCCCAGTGACATCAATGAGAACTGTCTTAAAAAGCATTAGCATTTTAAGAAAATCCTACACAATCTCTTTTAAAAACACAAGCCTTTTTCAATAGGGAGAATCTCACATAGAGCCCCTTCAATAAAATTGTTTTGAAGCTGTGATGAAAGATCAAGATGATATTTTGGTTTGCACATAAACAAGTTTAAAGGCAACTACAACAAATTCAAAAAATAACACAAAATTCATATCCCAGTGAAAAAAATTACATGATCTAACTTGTTGACTGTGATGCAAAAAATATTACTTAAAATATGCGGGACTGAAATTCAAACATGATCATTTGGATTATACAAACCTTGTCTATCAGAGAGAAACTAGTTTTGATAAACTGCCTGTGATTTCCTCATGTTTCTTCACATTCAAACTGACTTTATCCACATTTTTGTACACATATAAAGGCTCTTTATTTTTTTTAATCTGGAAACTTTAATTAAAGGTGAGATGCTTTTTTAATAGGAAGAAATTTGTGTTAACTTAATTGTACATATTAACACAAATGCAAACCAAGTGTAAGCCACTGTAGCCTTTAAATATTGGGATAGTTTTTATTCCTAGATTAGCACCCATAACTCAACACATTTCCTTGCCCCTCGTGCTTTGCTCCAACAGCTTTTGGGTTTAGAATGTCAATCTTTCTGCCCCTGGCACTTTTAGTAAAACATTAGTGGCTGAGTGCTTGGAAGCTGGTTTGATATTTGGATAATCTCTAGCTGGGTGAGAATTCTATGGATACTCTCACACTGAACAGAGTTGCTCTGCAACTGGCTGGCACCAAGATCACAAAATCGAGCAAGAAAGAAAAATCAGTTGAACAGACTGATTGAAAACACGTTACAGGAATGTCACTTCATCTACAGCAGAGTTCAGCCATCCTGTGCTTCAAAGGAACTCAAAGACTGCAGTGACTGGTGCCTGACTGACACTGGGCATTGTTTATTACCTGAACTGCAGATAACCTTTTCATGCTGCCCTAGAGTACATTTGGACAACAGCAAGTAAGAAGAAGGATACAACAGTAAATAACTATCGCTTCTCTACAGCTTTTATTGTTCTCCAGGACTTGCAGAGTTTACCTTTCTCCTCTATTTATGGTGACTTCTACCTTGCAATCAATGATAGTGGTCACACCTACACATTCTACTCTTGAATTGTGCTGGAAATGCCAATGATCACTAGAAAAATATCAAGTAGGGGCAAGTATTGAAATATTGCCACTAAAGGGAATTTATGAGAATTTTTACTCCTTGTGGATTTGCTGGCTTGAGGCAATCAAGGGAGGAGCTTAAAGCTTGAATGCACAGTATGTTTTACTTCAAAAGCAATTTTTCCTGTTCATCACGTCAGATATGCACAGCATAGGCTGAAAGATAGTTTTGCAAAGAGTATTTAGACATACTGCAAAATAGATGACTTTGTGGAATTCCTGTTGCCCAGAATGGTATCACCATAAATACCACAGTAATGTTATTTGCACACAAAGACTTCTGTAGATACTAAAAGTATTTTAAGAAGTGAAAAAAAACAAACCTAATTTAACAACAACTATATAAAATTCCCTAGAACTAAGTTACATGTGCTGATTAAATTCAAAGTGTATATAATGAGGAAGGATCAAAAATTGAGAATAATTCCATGAAGAGCACAAATGCCAGGGAGAGAGAAGCCAAATTTTTCTTCCATCTTCTTTTTTCAGGGTTTGAAATTTATGTCCTGTAAACATATAGGACTCCTTTGAACTATGTCAGAGACCATAGAGAAGAAATATTATAAAGCAATTATCTGATATACAAATCAGCCCAGACGACAAAAGAAAAAAAATCTCTAACATATACCTCGTATGAGCATGTATCATTGTTGTGGCTATGCCTCTTCTCCATTTCTAGTTAAATGGTCTTAGTTTTAGGTATAACTTTGTTTCAGATTTCTGAAAAGTGGCTCCAGCCACTTATTTTACCACTCCCTGGTTACCAACACCAGTCAATTCCAGAGTTTGGAACCAAACCAAACGGCATGGAATTACAGGCATTACTATGAAACTGTACATTCTGCTATATGCTGAGTTCTTAGCTTAGCAGTAATCTCTCCTAAAACTTTTCAAAGCATTTGTGATGTACACAGGCTTTATTTCAGGTATTTCTCTGACTTGCAGTTCTGGAAGTATGGAATGAGAGGTAAACAGATTTAACTAGTTAAGGTTACTTTAAATTCAGGCACATAGACAGACTGTATTCTTTTAAAGACATGCACACAATCACCTTTTCTCCATGATTTGCATGAAGAACAGAATTTCTCAAACCGTGAAAATGAACTCTTTAGAGAGATGTTTTTCTAAGGAAAAGGCTGGAACACAAAAAAAATTAAGTGCTGTCCACTTTTCCATGCACTCTCGGTGATTTGGTGACTTCCAATACAGAAGTGGAATCCCTGCATTCAACATTGCCTGGCAACGACCAGCAAAATGCTTGGTTTCTCCAGCTATTCAAAACCAGCCAAAGAACAAAGAGTCAAACAAACTACTTTGAAATTTAATTTTTTTTACTGTCCTTTTCATTGGCTGTCAGGTATTTTTCCCTATGCTCTTTACGGGGGGAAATGATACGGCCAAGTTTGAGAAACCCTGAAGCAAAATTAGAAACCACACATTCAGTGTAGCAAAGGCTGTTTCAAATTTTATCTTCTAAACTACAGATACTTAGTCAGAATATTAGTATTGCAGAGAGCTACGTAATTAAAAACACTCTTGATTTTCATATACCAGGTAACATTTAGGCTTACGTGCAATCCTTAGTCGAAAGAGGTGACTGGAACCGTGGCATTTTATTTCTTGGGACAGTATCTGATCTGTGCCACCTTGAATAATAATTGTAATCTCTTAAGTAAGCATCCTTATAAATAGAGGGATTGTAATTTAGAGAGCTGTCACTATTGCTATGCAGACAGTTACTGTACCAGCAGGTACCTACTTGTTAGTCTCAGGTTTTCTAAGAGCATTTGGGAATTACTGTCTTTAGTGAAGCCTAAGTGCCAAAAAATTCTCAGAACTGTCTCTGCATGCAACTGGATGACAAGAAAGGTAACAGAAGAGAAACTACTTGTTCCATATGGAGAACACTGTGATAGGGAGCCCAGCCAACTCTGCTTCCATCTGACAATCTATTCCAGAATATTTAATTTTGTCACTTTGTAAGCCAAGCACTGGAATTGCACGCAGTACATCTGAATATTTTGTCCAAGGAGGACAACAGTGCACTAGATTAAAACTTCAGAATCATAGTCTTATTTAGAAAACAAAGGCATTGAAAGGCAGTGCTCCCTGTGCCTTTTAATGGAGTCCTCATCACAGCATCTGAGCTGACTATCATGTCTGTCAGGGAGTTGAATCAAGGAGGTAAGAGAAACAAGTGTTTAAAAAAAAGGTTTTGGGTTTTGTACAGGAATTTAATATTTCAAATAAAACGCGGACTTTCCTATTTGAAGGTGTGAACTAGACTCACACAAGCACAGGAATAAAGAGCTGATCTTTGTCAAGTTACAGCACCATAGCATGTTACTGCAGAAGTAAATTATGTAGACATGATATGAATTCACAAGTCAAGCCAGTTTTGATGAAGCAGCAATGTATCATTACAGTAATTATAACAAAGGCTATTTTTTTCAGCCAACAACACTAGATGTAAGAACTTTAGGTGCAGTAAGTTTCTTATAGCTCTGTACCATTGGAAGATATAGTATTTCTAGATAGTAAAGAAATTTCGAGGTGATATAAATGAGGTAACAGGTGCACAACTATTTTTCTGTAGTATAAAGATTACATTTACATGTATTTACATTTACTGCACTTGTGTGAGCCACACAAGTTCCCCTGGGAACATGGTATTTCAGCAACCTGAATTCACAGAACACTCTCCTGGAGTGAGCCAGTCCAGAGTCACATTCTCCACTTGGAGACTGACAAAATCTAGATGAGGGAGAAACATCCATAGCATGTTCAAAGCAATTTCGTCTTTTGTATTGTACCAAGTCAGAAGAAGCAATTATGTCAGAGAAAGAAGCAATTTCTAGGAACCTCAGTGATTTCAAGGCTTGTGATCTACACTCGAGACACAGCATAACTTCTCTCATAAGGAAACAAGAACTTGGGAGGACAAGAGAAAAATGAATTTCTACTAAAATGCACCATCTGCAGGTCAGCAAGTGTGGAATGCTGCAGTGGGGAAGGATAGCTTCTTCCACATGGGCAGCAGAGAGTGTGGATACAGCAGGGTCACTATCAGCTAGCTGGGATTTTTCATGCAAGCAAGAGAAGAGATCCTGGATCAATCCAAAGGACATGCATAATGTAAAGTGCTTGGCACTGGAAGTTTGATTTATGTGATAGACCTTATGCAAGGACTACCATGGGTATCGAGAGCCAAACTACTCTCCAGGGGTGTCATAACTTCCTGGCTTTTGTAAATGATAAACTGAGTCACACCAGCTACCAGTTATATGTTCTTTGATCACATCCCTTTTAAATTTACAGGATTCCAGGTGCATATTGTATTGCTAAGCTTCTGAAGGACTGCTAGTAGATTCAAAAACTGTGACACCAAATAATATTCAGATCATTTTAAACCGGTAATTCTATACATAGCTACTGAGTGACAGCAAAGCACACAGGTGAGTTTTAGAGATTTAGGATTTCCACATTCAAGAAACCCCAACATGTGAGAAATCTAACAGCAACTGGATACATCCAGTCAAGAACTGATCTTGCTATTTCCTCAGATATCTGGCTGGGCAGACATGGCCCATGACTTTTGTAAGACTAAACTAACCTGGGAGCAAGTGTAAAGCAGTATCAAGGAATCACAAGAATTTCTGTACCATCTGTTCTTGCTTTAAGTGCAATACATCAAATATGTCAATACTGGCAAAGCAGCACCGGCAGCAGCAAAGGGATCAACGTTTTCCCAAGCAGCTTCCATCACAAAAAGACCATCATGTACCATGTGCAAGCCAGCAGACAGGCAAGAGAAAGCCATTCCTGCAGTGAAATTGCAGTATGTCTGGTTCAACAGGAGATAACTGGATAACTGATACCACAGGGAACTTGGGCATTTAGTAGGCTGATAGAACACCCAGAGACTGAGCTGAGCAGGAGATAAGGATGCAAATCTAGTTTTGCCAGCTCAGTGAATATGTCTGACTCTGCAGACTTGAGTGCCTAGACATGTGCAATCCATAAGCCTGTATGAACCAAAAGTCTGATTAAGAAGAGGAAGATATGAAACAACATTTCCATAAAGATGTGGAGGAAGAGAAGGAGACTTATGTCTGGAATGTGCAGAGTCCATTTCACTAGTTTTAGACAAGCTAACAGGTAGACAGGTATATAGTACACATAGTGCCCTTGCTCTAAATAGAAGAAAACAGGCATTTCTAGGGCATAATTCACTTGATCTACTTTAGATTAAAAATAGGTAGATCCAAAGTAGGTCATGTACTTATTTTCCTCATTACTGAATATTAAGTTTATGGTGATCTAGCAATACTGTTACACAGTCTACATTGGGACAAATGAATCCCATCTTTAAGTCTTAAATCTAAAATCTTTTCTAAGGCAAGTATTCCTTATGGCAGCTGTATTAAAACTCACAAATAAAAGATTCCTAAGTGTACATTGCAAAACCAGTTATTTCCAGGTGAAGAGATACTATCACTCAGAATAAACTGAGATTAATCAAAAGCTATCATATCCAATAAAAATTTACAGGCATGTATGTCTTCAGAAAGCACCCTAAGAATTACTACCTTGGATGGTAACAGTAGATGAAGTTTCCAATTCTAAATGCTACCTGCTATTTTGGTCTCAAAAGGTTAAGATATATACTGACAGATTCCAATATATTAAATATATTGATACCAAAGAAAAATTACTTATTCTAATATTTATGAGGAAACAAAAATACTCCTTCTTCTAAGAGTGAAAATCATTATAATATCAACAGTGAGAGAACTGGGAACATTTTGATGTACAAAAAACTCAATTTCCTGAAAATTCAGGGGAAAAAAATATTCTACCAACTCAGAAACTGAAAGATCTCCTGAAATAACAATTGATGGTAACTGGTGAAACTGTGAACTTACAAACACCCCCACCTATCCACTGCAAGAAAAGACTTCACAAATTACTCACCTCACTAAACAAAAAGCATAAGAATTAAGAAAAATGCTGGCCTTGTACTTGTTAAAATGATGTACTTGCCACAACATACAAAATATTAGTCGGAAAAAGCAAATAACAAGGAGATAAGGAACAAAGGAGGTGTGTAACAAAGCTCTAGCAGTGTCCCTGCACTCTGTTGCCCTACTCACATGGAGTCATTCCGGGCCAGTTGGCCGTTCTGCCGCGTGGCGTTTTCGCTCATGGAACGTTCTCTCTTCAGTCTTCCCACTGAGCGGACCTGCATCGAAGGGAGAGAGAGGGACATAAAAGAGTTCCAGGACACAATAATGTGCAGTGGAGGTCTGTAGGTTAGATCTGCCCTCAGATACAAAGGCATGTTTTCATGGGTTTCACAACGATAAGGAGGAAAACAACTGATGACAGGATCTGATGCTTGTACATGTAAAACCAAGCTCCAACCTTATTGCAATCCTGTTGTTATCTATCCATGTGATCTGATGCCAAAATGATGAACTGACAGAATTTTTAATAGTCTCTGGAGATATTCAAAAGCCCTCTGGACACAATCCTGAATAATGTGCTCTAGGAGCCCCTGCTTGCGTGGGAAGGTTGGACTAGATGACCTCCAGTGGTCCCTTCCAACCTTATCCATTCTGGGATTACTTCCTATCATGAGAGAGAAATGTATTTCTACTGTATTTTGTAAGTCTACAGAATATGGAGCTTCATAAATATTTTTCTGGTTTTAAGATGTCAATTAACCATCATTCACCTGGATGCCAGTGTCATACCATTCTATGAAGTTGGTTTTCAGAGTTTTAACAAAACTCATTAATTCTGTGTGGTGTTATATCATCCGGCCATGAACTACAGAGGTCAACTATGCACATTAAAAGAATGTGTAGTTCTCTAATCTGTTTTCTGATAATCTGTAAATTTAAAAAAAAAAATCTTGCAGTTTTCTCTTCATCAAAAGGATGGTTTTTTAAAAGTATTTTGAGTAGTTCTAACTATGGCTTTATTTTTGTAAGTACTGAGTAAGCCTACTGAGCATGGCAGTCCCATGCCATCTGCCACTTCAAAGGCATCATCAGAAGTACCACAGTGGTAATAAAAATATTTTTAGATTTTCCCAACTTATGCTAGCACCAAGTTGATCTTCACCACAGTAGAGAAATCACTGGTCATTTCACTTTGTTTAGTAGTAGAATGTTTCTCATCTAAGGAAAAAGCAAAAGAAGTACTGGCCTCTTCACTTTGAGGTGTCTGCTGTGGAGGTTTTTCTAGGTCCAAAAAATCTAGCGGTCGATCACTAAGAGAAATAACACGGGGAGGAGTTTTCAGTGCCAGTGGTTTGAATGGAGTAGATTGAAGAATGTCAAGGTCTGCTGGTCTGGAAAATGGAATGTCTTCACTATTACCTGCAAGAACATCAGTTGTCAATAGCAAGTAAACCGTTCTGAGGCCTGAGGGCCAACGCTAAAGTTCAAAAAGACATCACAGCAGTTACTTCCCTGGCCCACGCCAAATAATGAAGTATAACTTTCCTTAACAGGTCTTGTATGTTAAAAACTATTGGTAAAGCTCTCATAAAGACCACATTATTGACAATTATTTGAGCAGTTTCTCTGGGAACAACAATCCTGGGTAATCCTGAGCCACATCAACTGCTATTGCAAGTGAGAGCACTCAAGACAAGTCCTATTAACGGTGTATTTGACTGGGGATGTCAAGGCATAAAATATACATGTCACACATTTTGCAAATTGCAAGACCTTCAGCAGTTCCAGGTCTGTCGCTGTAAAGCCCATGACCATAAATACTATGTTGATAGAGTCCACCCAATAACAGATAGGTGCTTAACAGAATTAGAATTCTGATTATGATCAAACACATTTTGCATGACTAATATGTACAGCAGATCCCCAAAACTTGTTATAGTTACTTTACCTTAGAGTTAATTAATAAAAATTAGGTGTAAATCAATAAACATTACCTTTTTTCCTCTAAAAATGGTTTAGTAAGATGAAATGTCAGCAATTAAACCTTCTGTGCATAATAAATTCATTAACTGTCTCCATTAAAAGCTACACCAAAACTATTAATAAAACATTTTTAGAGTTTAAGAAACTTCCTATGTCAAAGTTAATGAGCATTAACTGTTTGAAAACCAGAGAGCATTTTACAGGTTTTTCTTTTAAAAATGCATCAATATATATTTTTTTCCATCCAGAAATTTGGGGAACTAATTTAAATTTTCACCTGCATTGAAATGCAGACATACCTGCCACTACAATCCGCTCTGGAACCTGCATAGTTACACTGGCATTTGGAAATCCTTCTGGGATGTCCTTTTCCAAGTCAGCATTTTGAGGAGCTACTTTGAGTTTTTCGGGGACCCTCATGCGCTGACTGATCCCTTCTGTGTATTCCATCTCATACTGAAGGCGGTTCATTTCTGCCATCTCGGCAGCTGGAGACGGGAATGCGGCTCCACTCATTCTGGGAAAAGAAAACCAAAAACTCTAAGAGCAATACAGGAAAGCAGCAGAAAGTATGTAAAGGAAGTGCTTTGTTCTTAGTACTAGGCAAGTGGTAGGGACTTATTTAAAGAAACAAATTATGCAGTAAAATTCATAGGAAGTGTAGTCTCAAAGTGCTGAGAGGTGCAGGTGATGAAAGAAGAACAAATTGATGCTGCAGACAATGCTCAGAGCTGCACTGAGGGTCCTCAAAGTGAGCCATGGCAAAAAAACCCCAAACCTAGAAATTCTGCATGTAAGGTATTATTCTTGCACTGGCTGGCAGAAAAAGAAAGACAAACAACCAACAAATCTCTGATAGGATTGATAGAAAATCTATTCAGAATTGGCAAGAAATCTAAGTTGTTGGTTTGCATTCACACAAATCCAGTGTGCTGGTATTTGAGAAAATTGCCAAAGCCTTACAAAGCTGCATGTTGAAACAGTGGAATGACAAAAGGATCAGCTTGGGCAGCAGCCTCCTGCTCACATTCAGTCATCCAGACCTCCCCCCGTCTCACAAGGACAAAGTTCCTATCAACAGCCTGTCAAATCAGCTTGAACACTGAGTACATTCATAACCATTCCCAATCACAGCAATTATGTGAACTTCTCACGTCTGTTTTTCTGTAAATTAAAATCTTACTTTTGCAGAACTGATACAAGACGAGGGAAGAGAGAACAAGACTTTATTTAAATTTAAAAGTGTTTGCCAATACTTTATAGATACATTTTCCTAGAAGAGGAGGGGGATTTCAACTGAAGCAGTGGGGGAGTTTCCTAGAAACTGGGCTGTGAGAAACTGATGTATTTGTTGTGAGCTGTGTCAAAGACCAAGATATCTGGGGTTTTGAAGATGGATTTAAGGTTGAGAGAAAAAGAAATCCTAGAGATGCACATGGAGGTGGGCTGGGAAGGGGCTGCTGATGGAAACTGCGGGCTGGAAAGGAACCTCAGAGGGCTGGGAGAAGTTGTTCACCTGGGCAGTGGCTGGTGGACCTTGCTGATGGCTCATTCTGAGATTATGGTTATGGACTCAGCTAAGAGAGACATTCTAAAGCTGCAGTTGGAGTGGGGCTGGAAAGGGGCTCCCAGAGTAAACAGTGAGCTGCAAGGAATTGGTTGTGGGAAATTTTTTATCCAGGCAATGGCTCAATGGCTGGGGGCCTTGCCAACAGCTCAGACTGAGATAATGGTTATTTTTAGGGTTAGGATTGGAAAAAAAAAATGATTCTAGACATATATGTGCACACACAATATGTAAATACAGTTTTCCCAGCAAACCTGCTTGTGGGAAGCATGGCTTACTGTAGCAGGACATCTTTTAGTGGTGTTGCTTAAGCAGTTTCCTAAATGAAGTGACCTATTCTGCCAAAAAGGCAGGGTTTGCCACTAATATTGCAACTACATTCTTTTCCTATTTTTGGCAGCAGGGCTCTGTCTGTTGCTGTGTGTGCACTTCCCTGAGCTGAACATGCAGAACTCTGAGCTCAGTGTGGAGACGCTGCGTGGCAGGTGAGGCAGCCCACAAGCCCTTCCTCCCACAGCACACACAAGCAACACCTTCCAGATTTATCAATAAAACCTTGAACTAACAGTAACCTTCAGACAACAAAGAAGCACACAGAAGGATCTGGACTGTGTAACACTTAAATGCACACACTGAGTATATTCAAGATGTGATCCACTTGGCAATCCATCCTGGAATCCTCAGCGTTATTTTCAAGACTTCCTATTACTATGGATCAAATGAAAGAATCTCATTAATCTCAAAGTCTCACTGGAGCACAGCAGGAAAACAAGTGATCAGGGACAAGGCAAGAATGTCATTGTTCTATGTAAACTTTAAAAAAAAATACTTATAAAGAAAATACCTGAAAATTTAATCCATCTGTATTAATTCTCACTATATTTATGTATCAAGTGAAATAAAGTTAACCCACTTTGTTAGAAATAAACACTTTGTAGGAGTTCAAGAGGTTCTTAAACTTCTCTGCCACTTCAAAGTTTTTAACCTTTCTCATGGAGTTTTTTCATCCTTTGATTTTGCAAGCTGGATTTGTCTCTCTTGCAGACATTGGCTGGATCAGCCAGTGACACAAAGAAAATAGTCTTCTGACATTTCCACATTCCAAACAGTGCTTTTCATTTGAAAACATTCTCTCTGATGAGAAAAGCATTCCCAGATTGAATAAAAACGTCAGAAAAAGAGACCAAATTTTAAGAAGAACTTAAAGTACCCAGAATATTGAGTGGCAGCACTTCAAGCACACTTATTGCTCACAGGACTTGACAAAAGGTGTTTCAGTGCTTGCCCACATTCTCATTTTGAAATACCTGTGCAGCTCCAATTTTGGCAATCAAGTATCCCTGCCCTGCAGCAGTGTTTGCACCACAGCTTCCCTACAACCTGGCATTGCTTTGGGACACAAGTTTACACCACAACTGTTTTCCAGTCGCAAGGTAAAACACACACAAAGCCATAATTAGAACAGTCACTTTATAAACTATACATTAAATAGCACTGTGTGGGTTTAGCTGTACTTTCCAAGGACCTATAGATGCAATACCTCAATGTCTTCCTACTCTTGCCTACTTCTTGTCTACTTTCAGTCACTGAGAACTGGATTTGCTGTCAAAGTGATTTCAGTTTTTGCTCCTTTTTACAAGAGAATAGCAAAACAAGAAATGGTGTGATTTCACCAACATAAAACTTAAAATATTTTAATGGAGCTTGAGAACAAAACAAACAAATGTTTTCTGTAATGTCTTTGTTACACAAAGCATTTTACAGAAAAACATTAATAATAAATCAGGGATAATGAGGATTTTAAAACTGATATTTACAGACCTAGGTAGCTCTTAAAGAGGCATGAGAATACGAGTCTGAGAACAATAAGACAATAAAAATACAATCACAGATACAGGATAAATAGACAGAAAGCAGCTGAAGTGCAAATGAGCATCAGTGGCATTTAATGAAAGAAGGCAGGGAGGGAAGAAATCCAGAGAAGGACAAAGGAAGAGACAGCAAGAGGCAAGGGGTAGGTACCTCCTTCTCCCTCTCCTAAAAAAGAACATCAACAGGAGAGATGAGGTGGAAGCAATGCATAAAAATGTTAGGGATGACTCTTTGCCAGCATTCTGGCAATAACCAAGCATTGGCCATATCTGTGCTGCAACAGGGAGTGTTCTGCACAGCGAGGAACCCGAGATACAGGATGAGCACTGGTAACAGTATATCTGTGCCAGCTCTGAGAGCAGGGCACGTTTTATAGCCGACACCAAACTGTAACTTCTCCAGCTACATTACTGTTTGTTCCTGATGTGGTTACTTTACAGCTCATCTGTTCATGTGCACATAAGCTGCAAAGTGGTCCTTTGGCAAGTGTCCACATATCCTCAGACAGGAAAAAAGGGGAAGAGGAGGACTTAAAGCAAAGTTAAGGCACGAATGAAGGACCCGAAGTACCTATTACAGGAGCCTAGAACTATCAGAACATGGATCACGGAGGCGGCGTGGGGCAGAGGCTGTGCTCTAACAAAGCACCGACAGAACAACCCGAGGGGAAGGAGCCCCAGGAGCAACCAAAGCTGTTCTGCACAGCACAGTCACAGGTGCTGAACTTCTAAAATACGCTGCCCTCTCTCCTCAGCACATGAACAAAACGCATCCATTATACACGAGGAAAGCTATGCGGTCACAAAACACTAAAGGCTGCGATCTTTCAGGTCTATTTTACTCCAGCTGAAGGTTTTAACACAAAATATTTTAATAGAAAAATAAAAATACTGAGGAACGTTAGGAGAAAAAAAACCGTCACTCTGAGAACCATTTCTCTGAAACACCCAAACATTCCCTGCGCTGCGGCGGCATTAAGAGCATTCCGCAGCAGACCGGGGGAAGGTCCTTCCTTCCCCTAAGGGAGGGTCGTCAGACGATAACGCCCGAAGGCAGAGGGGACCCCGCGGCCTCAGTGCCTCGAGTGTCCCCGTGAGGGCTGAGCGTCCAAACCCCCCCGGGCCGCTGCCGACCCCCAGCGCGGCGCTGCTCCCGCTGCCGAAAGGCTTCCAAGCACTGGGAGCGCCGGGAGCGCCCCCGGCACCGGGGACACACGGGCTGGGGGGCTCCGGCTGTGAGCGCGGAAAAGGGCCGGCTCTGGCCCGCGGGCAGGCCGAGCCCCCCACGCGGAGCTGGGGCGCTGCCGCCGCGCCCCGGGCGGTCCGTACTCACCCCGAGCGGCGCGGAGAGGCCGGGCAGCACTGCGGGCCCGGCCCGGTCCGGCCGGGGAGCGCTTCAGGCACCTCGGCTCCGCTCGGCGCTCCGCGGGTCAGCCGCCGAACGCGGCCTGTGCGTCCCCATCGGGCTTCCGTAAGAGCCGCGCGTCACGTGGCAGAGAGAGGGCGGAAGCGGCGCCCGGCGGTGCCTCACGTGCGAGGCTGCCCCGGGGCATCCATTTTTGGTGAGGGCGGGGGAGCCCCGCGCAGGCGCACTGCCGTGTCCCCGCCAAGGTCAGAGCTCCGGGCCGGGCAACACGGCTGGGACAGGGACACACTGGGCCGTAACCTTATGCTGCGGGCGTGGAAAGTGTGTCCAGGTGTGTGCTGAGAACAGGCACCGCAGGGCGCGTTTTCTGTCTCTGAGCTGCGGCCCTTTAAAAATGACCAAGCGGCTCGTTCCGCCTCACGTCCTGCCGCCCGTCAGCTGCCCCCGGGTCCCGCCTGCCCCATGGCATTAGGGACTGTGACAGCAAACCCCGCCGCACACCCGCTCCGACCAGCTCAGCCCCATCCCCTGACATCGCTAAAACCCCTCCAAGGGCACCATTAGCTGACCCTGCCTGAAACTGGCAGGTTCCTTCTTGAAACCCTTCCCGAGCAGCTGCTTCCTCATGTTACAGCTCAATTTTCCAATCTCATCCAGAAAAATAAAATGAAAGATGCCATTATTACTATATGTAGCAGAGCTTTCCACATCTTTTTGATTTGTGGTCACAATGTTTTGGAGGTCAGAAGGAGTAGCGGTTCCAGAAGTATAGAAGGAATATATTGATCCAAAGCCTGCAACGAGCTAATTCAGCTCTTTACAAATATCAACAGTGCTGTTTTACAGAGGCAAGTGGTCAGAAATATGATCTCTTACTAAATAAAAGTTGTATAACATTGAGAATTATACATCACTTGCCTTAAGATATATGATCTTGCACTTGGCCTCCTTCAAACCCAAGTTGCTGGCACATCTTACCAGGCAATCCTCATCATTCCGGATGAGAAGTCCTCAGTTTTACCTCTTCTCTAGGCTTTAAGATTTACAAACTATCAATATCAATAGGATTTCATCTTTAAAAGAAAAAAAAAAACAAAAAACAAACTCAAACCCAAACCAAACAAAACCCCAAACCAAATGAACAACCCCCCCAAAAAAAACCCAAAAGCAATTATAAGTAGTTTAAAAACTGGTTCTTCAAGCACACTAGAAATATGGCCCATCTTCCGTGTTTCACCACATATAATTTCATGTTGAGATCAATGATGTGACTGTTTTTATTCCACTGAATATGCGACTGTTGTTAATGAAGTCAGTGGTCATGTAATAAAAGTGGTCACAGCCTAGTGGTCACTTGAGTTGTCCTCATTCACAGGAAATCCTCCAGTAGTATCACATTATGAATTACCACCAGGGGATCATGACTGCCCAGCCCCCTGTATTCTGTCCAATCTCCAGAAGAACTGAAATGCATCAGGCTCTACCCCTTCCCCTGTCAGGATGTTCTTTCCATTTTTTTCATTGTGTACAAGCCTTAGCAGAAGTAATTTTCTTTGACAGTTTGCAGATCCTGCTGCGGATATCCTTGATTTTCTTGTTCAGTGATTTAAAAGGCCATCCTTAAGAATGTTGCATCCAACACTCTTGGTTTGTCTTTCTTATTTTCATGCTGAAATCTCGATAATAATTTTAGGTGGGCCCTCTTCTTTCTGCTGCACCCAGTCTGCTGGTACCAAACACCACCACTCACTCACTCCCCACACCCCACCCCATCATGGGATGGGGAGGAGAATCGGGAAAGAAAAGAAAATAGAACTCATGTTGAGATAAGAACAGTTTTATAATTAAAACAAAGTAGTATTAATTACCCTAATAATAATAATTGTAATAAAAAGGAGAGAGAGAGAGAGAAGGAGATAAAACCCAAGTAAGGCAAGTGATGGCAATACAGTTGTTCACCACCTGCTGGCCACTGCCAAGCCTGTCCCTGATCCACCATCCAGCTAACTTCCCCAGTTGATGTACTAGGCATGACATCCTGTGGTGTGGAATTGCCCTATGGAAAATTTGGGGCACCTGTCCTGGCCATGCTCCCTCTCAGCTTTCTGTGCACCTCCTCACTGGCAGACATGGGACACTGGAAAGCCCTTGACTGAGAGTAAGCACTACAGAGCAACAACCAAAACATCAGTGTGGTATCAACACCAATTATCTGTTCTCAGTTCTCAGACTAAATCCACAGCAGCCCTGGACCAGCTGAGAAGAAAAAAAAAACACAGCTCATCACAGCATCCTTTGTAGGAATATATCTAGGAAGACAGAGAGCATGCAGAAATCCAGCTTGGGCATTACAGTGAAGTGCTAAACTTCTGGTGTAGTCCAAGTTGGAGAGAGTGAGTGTCATTTTGAGGTTAAGTTCTACCTATTGTTTTTTAATCAGATGACACTAAATTTTTTTTTGTATGCACAGGTAGTGGACAAGATCATTAGCGCTGGAAAGAACAACAACAAAAAAAAAACTAACAGGAAATGGGTCTTTTATTTAGTCAAAATATTTTTATTTGGCTGTATTTAGCAGAGTACAGCCCCCACGGTTTGCTCATTATTTCCCATTTCTCATGCATTCATTCTTTCAGTACAATATATTAACACCTTGCACCTCATCAGCCCTTTCCAGTTAAGGCTCCCAAAGCATTTACAGACATGAGTTAACTAATCCTCACAACAATCGTTAGCAGTAGGGAAGTAACATGATCTGCATCTGCAGAGAGAGGTTTACACCAGCTTTTTTCAAGTTTTAATTTGATTTCCAGTGTCCAGCTTGTAGTATGCCAGGCTTGACGAACATGTGTCCCTGCAGTTGTATTTCATGCTTTGGAAAGAAAGACTGACCTTGAGCAATCAAAATCTAAAGCTATTTATGAACATCTTTCTTTAGTAACTTGTTGAAGGCCACACAAAAAGTGAGCAGCTGAATCCAAAACTGGGAGCAAGGCATCGCTTCCAGTTCTGTGCAATACTATGAAACATAACCCTTTGTAACTTACCTTTTGGACTTTAAAACCACAATCTGTTCCCTTCTCCTTACACATTATCCTCTGCTGGCCATTTCCAGCAGACTTCAACCTCAGGTGCTCACATTTGCATTTTACTAGCAAGTTTTACATGAGGGTTTCCAGGTCATTGGCTGTGTATCATATACAAGGGCCTTTGGGTGACTGTAATGAGCCTTAATGAAAAAAAGAAACCACTGAAACCACTAAAACCCCAACAACCTAACGAGCAACAGGTGTGGTCTTTAGCTTTGAGTATTTAAAGCAATCTTCAGCATTTATGGAAAAATCTAGTATGTGATTGTTTTAAGGAAAACAACCTCAACCCCAAGCCTGGTTCAAATAGAGGACTAAATATTAACTTGACATTAATACCTTCTTATCAGTAGTGCATCTGCATAGAGATTCTTCATAAAACCCTGCAAATTCACAATTATACCTTGCAAACAGAAGTACTACGACTGTTCAAGCAAACAATAGTTTTAAAATGTCCATTCAGTCCATGTAAATGGTATCCTCACGTTTGCTCCATCGTAAGGTACTGGCATGGAACACAGACAAAACCTTTTCTTAGTTAGGTTAACACTGAAAATTCAAACAGTCAGACAAACACAATGCAAGTATTTTAACAGAAACAATATAAAATTTCACTGGCTTAAAAAACACCTAAATGAGAAATCTTGGTTATTTCACTGAATTGCTAGACCCTACATTTAAGTGGTGCATTTACAGAACTATTCAGATGAGTTAAGCTTCTTCTGTAACACTAAATACTGGAATTCTGATAGACTGTGCAAGTATTAAAAAATATTAACATTTTAAATGTCAACATTACAATTTTAAATAGCCTTGCAAGTGCAATGTTATAAATATTAAAAAAAACAACTTCAGAGCTACAATTTTATATAAGTTATATGAGTAAATGAAAGTGCTTTTCAAGTATTTATGTTCATTTACAGTTGGATTCTCTTGTATAAGTCAGTGCTTAGATGGTACAATTTAAATATCAGTCTTTTTTAAAATTTTGGATGCATACATTTGTCTGGATGGAATAAATGGTTTCATTTCAGAAATGTATGATAAATATTTAAATACAGAATATAATTTGTGATAAATATTTAAATATGGACTATTATAAAATGGAAATATTATAGATTTTGTTATCTATTAAAAATAAAATAGAAATCACATCCTGATGGGTGATAACCTCATAATGCCACGGGAGCCCTTGAGCCATACAGTAATTGTTAATTCCAACAGAACCCAAAATTATGATATGGTAAATAGTTTTTCTTCGGGAGAGATGAAAGCATGTGATCATAATACTGTCAGCTTTTGAGGAACTTAAAAGATCTCATGATCTAACCATGGAATCTAATGAAAACTTTCCATCACTTTCAATTAGTCAGCCCTTAGCCACAGTCACTCTGGAGGACACAGCCAGTGCCTGTCCCCACTGTCCTGCCTGCCCAGTGCATGGTGTGCTCCCTCCTGGCCAGTCAGGAACCATCATCAGCACAGTGATACAACAAAGATCAGATTCCTGTTTGCCAGCCAGAGGAAGGGTGAGGGAAGTGGGGAGATACTTGTTTATTAGACAAGAAAACCAAACCAAAACAACTCTCAAGGAATCATCATATAGTTAAAAGTGCACTGAAAATATTTCCTATTGAACCCTATTGCTCATAAGTGCCAGATTGTCATCTTATTTAAATATCCACTTGGAACACTGAACATATGTAAGCTGATACAGGAGCTTTAGCTTGTCTTGCTGTTTGAAAAGCACATGACACAAGGCAGCATTAACATCTTTCATTAAAGATCTGGTGATGCTGGTGGTTTTATCATGGAGATGCAGCTCAGAAATGCCATGGTTCAGCAGAAGCCCCTGCAGATTGCCTTGACAGGCTTCCTCCAACAAAGTGCTTTGTCATTTGCCAAACACAAAAGTCAAACTGTTGCCCTGCCTCACCACAGTGCTGCACTGGCAATTTATAATTTTCTCTCCAGACGCAGCTGGACTTTAATAAATTATAGCTCTTCAGAGTTAGGCAATTTTTTGTAATAAAAGCAGAGTTTCATGTTCTATCAAGAGTGGCCACTGTTTAAATTGGTCTCTTCATGCAGACCTGACAACGACTGATGATATTTTCTAGTTCTCCTGCTTTCAAAGTCTGTGGCACTGGTCTCCTAAAAGAAAGAAAACATTTAATTTTTTTCTTTAAAAAACATGGAGAGATGATGCAATTTTGGATATGGAATTATTGACAGCAACCTTGAAATCCTTGGCTTATGACCCTGAGCCTAACAAAGAGGGATGTCTACCCTGAGGGGAATTATGGAGGAACCCCCTATGAGCACTTAGTGTCTCCTCAGGCACTTGCAGCATGGGTGTGAGGGGTATGGATGCAGGGAAGTGCAGTTACCTGAACATTCTTCTTGGATTTAACGTTGCCAACCAGAAGCTGTAGGAATTCGTGTAGTAGTTGCACGTTCCCCTGCCGTGACACTCTATGAATGGGACGGCCCGGAATTCCTCCAGACAAGACCCAGGAGATGCCAATGCTTGGCCAGAAGCTTCTGAGCCGGCACTCGTGTACTGTAACCAACAATGCATTTTTTAATGAGAACTCGTCCAGCAGCTTCTGGTAAACTGCAGGCAAAAAACCAATCTCTTTCTAAAACATACCATATGTTCTGTGGTGTGTCTTGGAGAAACCAAACTGAACACAGGTTAGTTTGATAAAACTTAAAACGAAGCACAGAAGTCTTATGAAAATTCAAACATTTATGGCATTTCTCAAGTCCTTTTTCTGCTGCATGAAAAGGCATGAAACTAACCATTGCAAAGACTAGAAAGTATCTGGCTTCTGTACAGTTGAGGACTACAGTAAATAAATCACAAATAAGCCAAATGGGAGGGTGTATGTTTTCATATTTTTTGTTGCACTGATTGCTTCTTGAAACACAAAAGGCAAAAAAAGCATTTTCCTTCTCTGATGTTGGTAAATGCTTGTAGAAATAGCTCTAAAATAATTTATGACATTAGAAAATTGTCTAGAAAATACCATTCAATTTTGCTGATGTTGGAAACAAGCAAATTATTTTAACCAGATGCTGCAAAAATTCTCTTATTCTTTTCCAAGTGTATTATTATTATTACTACTTAGAGCCAAATTGGAGGACAGACAACAAATTTCACACTAGTCCTAAAAGGACTTTAATTCATTAAAAAAAACAAGTTTTTTTTTTTAATTCTGTCTTTTATGTTCATTTGCTGACATGTCTATGACATTTCACAGGCATGAATAACAAAGATAAAGTGCTACATCCTGTAGTATAGATACACCTTTATTCCCATAATTAGTTCTCAATTTGCAGTCACATTACGAACTTTCTTCACTCCTATCTCATTGTGGCATCAAAATTGCTGAGGCAGTGTTTTGCTTTTTTGATTTTAGCTTTCTGTGTTCAGTCCCAAGTTCTGGTTTTTTGAAGAACTTCCTGGCATACAAGTAGGTCAGTTATTTCTGTGTTTTTGTGTTCAGCACCAGTTTAACCACTCCACTCTCCAACTCTGTCTCCTAGATCTTAACATGACATATGAAAATGAGTGCATGCAGTTATTTTTGTCAGACTAAAGTCCTACAGTTGCCTTTTCATCTTTTCCCTTTTTCCTCCTGCCACCTCTTTCTGAGGACACATCAGAATAGTTGTTTCTATGCTTTTGGAATTGAATAAGAATTAATAGAATTATTGTCTTCTTCTTGGCAAAGGCATAAAAAAATTTAACAATGATTAAGAAACAAATGAGCTATGAACAGCTGAAAACGCCAATGAAAATCAGAGGACATAAAACTAATAAATCAAATCATTATATCCTTACCATTACAAAAGAAAAACCCTTCCAGAGAGATATCCAGCCTTCTGGACATGCAGGAACTACAGTTGTTTGGCTGTGAACTGCTATTACCATTGCAGCTCCTTCACACACAACACACCTGTGAAGGAGAGCACAGTGCAGATATGAGGGAAAACATGAAAGAAGAACAATTTCTCTCTTCTAGGACAGTAGCTACCTCATGGCAGGGCTTGCTGTAAATGTTTCAACTCATACAGGTTTTCTCTGTTTAAAGAGGAGGTAAGTAAATGGAAGGTAACCAATAAACCTCACTTTGCAATTGCTTTGTAATCCCTGTGAGTAACACCAGACAAAAAATTGTTTTAAGATGGGAATTAATCCCAGAACATTTGAGCTTCCTAATTTTTGCCTTTAATGAATTAACAAGTGAAATTTTACCTTTTTCATGTGCTCACTACTTTATGTTGCTGTGGTTTAGATGAAAGTTCTGTACCTTTATTTGCTAACATTAGAAAAAGTAATCTTTATTTCATAAATGAGGAAACTATGAAGCTGAGCTACCAGATTGCAACAACTGGGTAGTGCAGGACAGATGCCTTCCCATTTTGGATTTTGCTGCTCTAGGCCTTTCATGCTTTTAGAGCCTTTTCTGTTAAGTTGCTCTTCATCCTTCTCACATGCTCTAAGCAACTAAAAAGGGCCACACTTACACAGGGATGTTTCATAGCAGAGACTCTTTAGCCCCAGCTCACAATGTTCTTCACCAACTACAGTAAACATATCACTCATAATTGAAAGCAGAGCTTGATTTGTACTGTATTGTAAAATAACATGTCTTTATTTCATTTTAGTCTGCCTCTGCTATGCAAAATGATAGGGGTTTAAAAACAATATCACTGCAATCAGTAGGACTGTGTGCCATCTTCTTGTGTTGGCAGAGAATAGGCTCTGTGATGGGACCCCAGCTGTATTCTAACTTTTCTACAGTATCACTGCATATTTGACATATTTAGGTGAGTAATCAAAAATCAGGTTTTTGAAGTCAGTGCTTGTACTGGCTGAGATGGGCGTGTCTTTGCCTAAGACCTTTGCCGCTCAAAACAATTTATGATGTCTTTGTGGTTCCAGGGCAGAAGAGCTGAAATTCTGATCCTCTTACCTGCTTATATGGGGCTCCAGTGCCCTGCCAGAAATAGGTGCCATGTCTGGGGGCATTACCACTGCAGTGGACAGCCAGTAGGAATAGTCATTGCGAGAGGCAAAGCTGCAAACATCATTGGGGCTGCAGAATAGGAATGGCATGGTGGTAAATCTCTGCAGGCAGCTGCCAGCTGTTCCTAAAAGACAAAGGAGGAGAGGTTTGTGACAGACTGGAGGTTATATTTAGTGCAGCAAACAGAAGAGCCACACCAATCCACCCAATCCACTACAGTAGGAATTAAAACAGCTGGTCTATAAAAAGTGTCTGTACAGTAGAATTATCTGAAAGTAACATGCTTATGATTTATATAAAAATATCTATATAAAAAACAAGGGCTAAGAACAAAATCTGTTAAAATAATATGTTCTTGAATGGTATCAGTCCTTGACACAGTGACAGGAATTCAGCTGCTTTAGCAGAAGTTTCTGGTGACATTTTTCACACATTTTTCAGCATCCCATTTAGTCTCTGAAAATGCAAGATACTCCTTCAGATCCTGTGCAAACATTGGGAACATTTATACTAGACATCCATCCATAAGTAACTGAACTCTTCCTCAAAACCTCTAAGGGAATATAGGAGTGCTGGAAAGAAAGGGGTCTTTCAAGCCACGATTGCTGAATTGTCTCAGAGCAGCAGATCGCTGGAGGCAGATGGTTGACACCAGTGTTCATGTGGGACACTTACTGTAAGTTTGGTCTCATGACAACTTAGCATTACTGGACTCTAAAAAAAGGATCTGAATTTTTTTACTAATACAGTACCGAGATCTTGTCCATGTGCTCGTTCATTTCCTTGGACAAAAAGCAGGGAATAGCCAACATAGATCTGGGATGTCCCACGTGGGCACGAAGGAATCTTTGTTGTCTGACTGTGCCGGGTAAAGATAAAACCTCTTCTTGTTGGACCAGCAATGATAGTACCTGGTGATCCAGGTAATCCCTGCAGACCTGGAAAGCCAATCAGTCCAGGTTGTCCTGTGGAGGGGAAATAAATATGATTGCAAAAATTATCATTTTGTTTGAATTTTCACTTTATTTAAATTAGTGAAATCATTTGAAAACTAATAAAAAATTTATCAGTAAGAAGATACAACTTGAAAATTGGTAGTATTTGTTGCAAGATATAACTCTTTCAGACCTAGCTCAGGTAGCTTTACACTGTGTAGTTTCATGGAATAGTGAGGTATTTTAAAGAACCATGGCCATTTTTACAAAAAATAGCTTAAAAACATTTTGTCATGCCTGAATAAAAACATTTAGTTCTATTTTTATGTAGTAAAAAGGCACTCCAAAACCTAGGGATTTCAAGTGAATAAACAGATGTGATTAATAACAGAGTAGCACAGTCAAGGCATATTTTTGTAAATTATTATTTCAGTTGTGAACATGCCTCTGTTAAAAGCTGAGAATGTGCTTACATGTGCTTGTGGCCCTACAGCTACTTAAATGTTACAGAATCTCAATACAGGCAAAAAGAAAGATTTACAGAAATCAGCAATACAGTTTATCTGTAAATTCAGTAGTGCCAATCTAAGAGAGATGTCTGCTTCGCTGTACCTCTTTCTCCTGGAAATCCCCTGTCTCCTTTTGGACCAGGCAGTCCTGGATGACCTGGATGGCCAAAACTTCCTGGTAGACCTTTTACTCCTTTAGGTCCTAAATTGGAATCAACAAAAAACTAGAAGCATATAGCAGTAGTTACTCTAGATTTTAATAACTGTTGGAAAATAACCTTAAAATCCCCACATAAATGTAGCTGTGTTAGAATAAATACATCAGCATGAGTTTACTAGGTTTTGAGACTGTCTGCAGTGCTACTGCCATCATATTTCCTACCAGAAAGATTACAAGGAAACATTAAATGTACTAAAGAAGAATGCCATGTAGCAAGTCTGCTCCCTGAAGAGCTCCCTTCCTGTGGGGTGCAAAGCTGTGGTACTGGGAAGGGTGGCCAAGTACTCCCTGCACATCCACCTCATCCTACCTGCTCCTTGCTGCCCCATTCCTCACAGCTCTGGCAGGCTTCACTTCTGGTGCCAATGGAAAAGTAACCAGCCTCTCCTTAACCTTCCCACTCCCAGACTTATGACAGACACAATCGCTTTGTAGCACATCTAGAACTTTTATTATCTAGACTTTCATTACATGTGGTCATTTCCCCCACAAAATGATAAACATCCTGGTTCTGGTTTATGACAACAGTGAATGTTTTGATCCAAGTTTACTTATTATTGCACTGTTGCTTAGGCTTATGTTGAGGGACATACTCACTCATTCACTGCAAGGGAGGAGGGCAGGTGGAATGGGACAAGTTATAAATATAAGGGTGCTAACAAGGTACAAAAAGCTATTTTTAAATATAGTGAGGTTTTTTTAAAGACATGTCAATTTTCTATGAAGAAGCATGTTTTCCCACCAAACCAAAATGTTCCACTAAGCAGCACATACAAACATGCACAGAGATAAAATATAGATCACCTGGTAGTCCAGGAATCCCTTGAATTCCTTGATCACCTGGTGTTCCTGGCATTCCTGGTAGTCCAGGAGGACCCTTGCTTCCTGGGATGGAGAATACTCTCCCAGTGACTCCAGGAAGGCCTAGGAGCAAAAATATATAAAAGACCTACTGCTTTACATTAAAAGAAAGAAAACAAACTACAAAACAAAACAAACAAATCAATTTAAGTCAGCTAGCATTGGAAGGAGAAGGGTTGGTTACCATGCTGGCCCTTTGGTCCCCTTGGCCCTTCTGCACCTTGTGGTCCAGGGGGCCCTTGATTCCCCTTTTCTCCTAAAAAAGAAAATTGAAGATACATCTGTCTGGTTTAAAATGTCAAAACAACTGTAAAAGTGTCAGAGACTTATTGAAGGGTCCTGCATGATCCATGCAAAGTTCCCAAAGGGTAACACAGCCTATAGACTCATCTGAAATGTGAAGTGGACTTCTTCATCTCTGCTGTACTGTAGAATTTATAGGTCAAGTGCACTCCATTTATGAGGTGGTGTTGTCGTGCCTGTCTTTATACAATGGCTGGTCCCATAAACCTAATTTAAAATCTCAGCTATGCCCTGTCTATCTCATATATTTCTGTCATTGAATTTACAGGTCAAGTGCTGCCTTCAAGTGCAGCTCAACTCCTTTTAACCCTACTGCCAGTTATGCTGAAAGCTTTAAGAGTGTTGTGTAGTTTTTCAAGTGTTTGAAATTCAATTTGGACATTCATAGGATGTACCTCAATGAAAACACTCTTGTAGTGAGTGCTTCCATTTGGAGCTCACTTATACTCTGATCTTCATGGCAAAACCTCATGTCTCTAGAACCACTCCTTATACTGTTTAACGAATAATATTATAACACCACATGTAAATGCTTGTTTTTGACACACAGAAGTGTACATAATAAATATATGAATACCTTTTACACCTGGGAATCCAAGAAATCCAGGGTTCCCTATGGCACCAGGATAGCCTGATCTACCTTCTATTCCCTGCAAATCAGATAACATCAATAATAAACAGGAGCAGCATTTGCACACTGTGAAGTACATTTTCTTTTTGTTCTGAATATTCAAAGCATTATGTTCACAGAATATGCTGCAACTAGAATTATCTGCTCCATTTTTGAGCATGTTAGAAATAATTATGTTTTTGTTCACATTATTCTGTAATAGAGAACAGCCAAGGAAATGACATGCCAGAAATTCAAGAAAATTTCTTTTTTGTCCATTAAAATCCATAAAACCTACTTCTCATATTTATTTTGGTCTTCCCTCCATTACAAGTTTTTTTTTTAAAGATATGTGAGGGGTGGAGGTGGGTTTGTTGGTTGGTTGTGGGTTTTGAGGGTTTTTTTATCATCATGGGTATTATTTTCATGGTAACAACAAATTATCAATGCAGTAAGAAACAAGCAATATTCCTTTCACTGACTTTTGGACCAGGAGGGCCAATGTCACCAGCTGGGCCAGTTGGCCCTGGTATTCCATCTGCTCCTCTGACACCTTTGCTTCCTTTTATGCTGGGAGTGGAAAGACCAGGAAGCCCTGGAAAACCAGGAGCACCTGTACAGAAACATCAGAGTAAGTAAAGGCTACTGCCAACAGCTTTGCACACAGATTACATGCAACACAGGGAAACATTCAGTGGCTCCATAATGATACTCATGTTTACCACCCTATCTCAGTGATTTCCAAAGAATTATATCCACTTTAAAAAAATAATCAAAGACTTTTTCCTAGCCTTCTAATTAAATCTGAGATCAGAACTGAGTTCTTGCAGTGTTCTATAGCACTACAGGTTTTTGAATATCCTTCAGTTGTAGTTAAGCCTGGAATCACAGAATTCTTTTAGGTTGGAAAAGACCTTTAAGATCATCAAGTCCAATTGCAAACCCAACACTGCCAAGTCCTCCACTGAACCATGTCCCTAAGTGCCACATCTACACACTCTTGCTATGTCACTTTAAAGTTGGATCTCAGCTGCCCTGCAGACCACATGGGAAGAAAACAAGATAATGCAATTGAGTGGACTGCAAAGCTTAGAGTTGTTTTAATTTACATGCCACTGCACAGATCATCTTGTTGCTTGCAATGGTAATATTGCACTACCTGTTTAATTATGAAGCTCTCTTGGGGGAATAACCCTTTCAGCCTTGGATTCTGGACAGGCTAACTTCTGCTTTCAATTACATAATTTCAGATAAATAAGGAGTTACAACAACACACCTGGTCTTCCATGTGCACCAGCAATTCCTCTGTTGCCTTTTTGGCCAGTGATTGCCATGCCTGTTGGGCCTTGAAATCCAGGTAACCCCACTAAGCCAGGAGGTCCAATGGGTCCTTGATCACCTGGATGGCCTTTCATACCTGGAGGCCCAGGGAAACCAGGCAGCCCCATGTCCCCCTTGATCCCTGCAAAGTATAAATGTTACATTTTGGGAGTGCTGTCAAGGTGATGAGGTGATGTGACTACTCAGAATATGTGTTTCCTATAGCACAAAGGTGGAATTCAACCTTTGTTTTTAGTATGGAGTCCCCAGGGCCACCTAAAGAAAAGCAGTTGTGAGAACACAGGACTCACTGCAAGGCAGTGTACACACTGTGGTTTGTTTATTTTAAAACTCCACTTCAGAGATTGCTCATACCAAGGAATAAACTTGAGAGAAGAGTAGAAAGACCAGAGAGGGGAGTATTTATTGATGCATAAGTAGAAGAAATGCTCCTAAGTAGATCAGAATTAACAAATTCTTTTAAACTGAATTCCAGGTAGGAGCATCAATATGAATACAACAAAATAAGAGACTACTCCAAAGGGATATTGTTCTGAAGCTGATCTTGAAGTGCTTTAAATTTACTTTTTTAAAGTAAAGCAAATCCATGGATTTCTACCAGCACAATGCAAAACATAAAAAATGTGAAGAATCCCCTCAGTCAACTGTTCATCAATATAAAAAGGAAGATAAACAAAATTAAAATGCAATCACTGCAGCTTCCTGAGAGTATGCTTAGTATTCAGCACCACCTTCTGTTTGCATGGGGGTATACTCTATTAATCAAGTTATGTATCATAATAACATTTCAAAAGCTCTAGAATGTGTATGTCACTTTCACAAGACTATAAAATTCAGATTTTTTATTTCCCTTTTACAGTAGTCTAAACTTTACAAGAAACAACTCTTGACATTTAATATATAGGACCAAATCACAGATCAAAAACACAGAATAACTCTTGACTTCCTCTGACACCTTAGTGCCATTTCAAGCATCTGAAAGCAGGATTTGACTTAAAAGATGCTGATTTGGGCATTTATAAATTAAGGGTTTGCTTTTTGAAAAGCCAACTCACCTCTACGTCCAGGAATACCTCGAAGGCCAGGGATGCCTCTCCCTGGTGCTCCTACAAAATATTAGTCACATTAAGTCCTAAATAATTAAGTCCTAATTAGAAAACATCACAGTTGTCTACTATTTCATACATTTCTTCAGAATTTACTGAATAAAAATGTAGAGTTTGGTTATATGTAAAATATAAATTATTATTTCCATTTCTTCTCTACAGAAACACAAATTTAATTTTTAAGTTTTTCTTTGTAGTAGGACCTCTTATTGTTCAATCATATTTGAGGTACCTTCTACAATAATAAGCTCTGTCTTCTTTTCAAAAGAAGAAAAACAGAAACCCCCCTGCATTTAAGTTAATTATCAAGAAAAATAGAAAAATAAATGTAATTACCTACAGAAGAAGATATGTTAACAGTGATTACTTCAAAGTTATTATGAAAAAAACTTTCTAAATACTATGAATGCCTTCTCAGTATCCTCTTATACTAATAGGCAAAGAAACATTTTCAGTGTAAAATGTGAAAACATTTTCTGTCAGAATTCAGTAGAGGACTAAATCTATCTGTGGACAAGGTTCACATCAGGAATGACATTTAAATAGAAGGGTTTACAACCCAAGGTCCATGTCATGGAAACCTTCAGTATTCATGTAAGGAAACACTGTGATTCATTTTATTTCCATGTAGGACAGAAGACTCCTTTAAAAGGGTTTTGGTTCTTTTAATCTCTTTGAGATTAAACACATAAGAATTGTTAACAGCAGAACTTTGACTCTTGCAGACATTAACAGTTTCAGGTGACATTAGCACTAATCACATGTATAATAGAGTATTTATAAAGCATTTGAGGTGTACAGCATGTACAATAATTACATAGAAAAACCTGTGAATGACCTACTTATAAACTTATCTTTGGCTCCACAGAAGCTCCTTATTATTCCTTCCCAAATAATCCTTGTCAGATTATTGCAGAAAAAAAACCAATTGTAAAATAGAATGAAAATATTTCAGTGGTGTTACCTGGTTCTCCTTTTGCCCCTGGGGGACCAGGCATACCATCCTGACCTTGACTACCTCTTTCACCAACAAGTCCATTTTTTCCAGGGACTCCAACAGCACCTGTGAATTACAGTGGACCACGATACCATTTTCACTTCCATTATTCTGCATTTCAGTGGGAAAAGACATTACTCCCTTTTATTAAAATTTAATTAGTTCAGCTACTTCAAAGATACCAAAGATGTGTTGGTATATAAACCATATAAGATGGTATAAAGAGCAGCATATTGTTTTTATTGAGCTCACTGGACTTCAATGGATTCAACACCCTCGCTATTTTCACAGGCATAATAAAGCCTGCAATGCATACCTACCTCTCTGTTGCTGTATATTTACACACTGTCCCTTAGGTATATTTTTAATTCTGTTTTAGTTGTTTCTTCAACAAACAACTACAACTTTGTCCCCTCTTTCTACTCTAGTTTTCTTCTCCTCATCTAGCTATATATTAGCTTATTATTCTCTTTTAGGAAGCAGAGCAAGCCTTTCTTATAATTGTGTGCATATCACACCTTGAGACCTCTGGATATATATTAAAAAAAAAAAGGACAAAAAGCTTTCCAGTACTGAAACAAAATTAAAGCTTCTTGCCTCAGTTGAACTGATAACATTGAAAACTGGCTGTTAAAAACCTTATCTGGAACCACAGGAGGTAAACAAAACCTCAAGTTGAAATAAAATCCCAAAGCAGGGGGCAGTGATTCAGGAGAGATGCTCTACACCATACCAGGAGGGCCTGGAATGCCCCGCTGTCCTGGGTGGCCCTGCTGTCCTTTAGCACCAGTATCTCCAGGGGGTCCACACTTTCCTGGAAGAACAAAGAGTGTGGGAGAGGAGAAGAGGCATTATCACTAGATGCAGGCTCAGATCGAGAGCTTTGCTGTCATTTCAGCTTGTGCCAGCTGCAAAAGGGATCTAGGAGACATCAGCTGGCCTGGCTGCACTGCCCACAAAGGAGCTGGGTAGGTTCCAGCAGTCCAGTATAAATGTGCCACCCCACAGCACTCTGTGGAGCTTATTGAGAAACTTCTTCCAGCAGCATGTCACCAGCTCCCCACTCCTCCAAAATACCCCATACCTGGGATTCCTGCACCTCCAGTTTCCCCTCTGATCCCACGTGGTCCTGATGCTCCTTCACGTCCCGGATGACCCTGGGATCCTTTTTCTCCTTTGCTGCCAAGAACTCCTGGAGGACCTGGATCTCCCTGAGAAACAGCAATTGCACACAAACAGGTAAAAAGTCACATTACATTAAATACATTCCATTCCATATTTGAACAACAGAAGAATCACATGTAATTTTAAAGGTTGTGTAATCATGTCTCGTTATGATTTTTAGACAAAAATCAAAGCAGACTAATATGAGATCTTCTCATAATACCACTAATCCTTTAGACATAGCTAAGAAACAAAGATCTATCTTTAACCTGTATAAACCAAGTTCTGTCTTCAGGTATTTTCACTGGCATGCAGACTTCCCTTCAATTTTATTCTAACAGCTCCTCTTTTGATCTAAACGTACATTCCTACTTATCTGCAGCATATATGACCAAACGTAGTATATACTGAATGTAACATATTTTGCTAAGGAAAAAAATAATCTCGTGCAAGGATATTACTAAACTTTCAAAACCAACCAGTACAAGTTTAGATTACAAAACTGTGGCATTTAATAAGATGATTTTTAATGTACAAGTATTCTTACTGCTGACTTTTTCAGTGCAAGTCCTTGTTCCTTAATGGATAAGGAACTTTTACAGAAACAAAGTTATTTCCAAGATGTTCCATCTTTACAAATAAGATATTTTTGCACAAAAAAAAAGTGAAGTGTGATGAATTAAAAAACTTCTCCTAAGTAATGACACAACAGAATTTTCATACTTCATGTCACTAACAAATAATCTACTTCTGCAGACTCTGTAGCTCTTGCTTACATGCTGTTCTGTTTCTATAGTCAAAGGCTCTGCTCATTGCCTAATAGGACAATATTTCCACTGCATACCTTTGGACCAGCTTCTCCTGGAGGCCCAACAGATGGGTACCCAGGATCTCCTTTGTCACCTGGAAAGCCACCATAGCCTGGAAGCCCAGGGTCACCTGATGGTCCTGGGAAGCCTGGAGATCCTTTCTGCCCTTTTGGACCTGGAAAAATACAGATATTGATATGATTCTTAAAGGGATCATAATTGCATATCACACCTTGTGTTTGTGAACTACTGCTCATATATTCAGATATTAATTCTTCAATGAAGTAATTTACAGAGCCAGTGTTTTTATTTCTAAACATATTAAAAATAGGTTCTTACTTGTAACAACATATAAATTAAAGGAGTTATATTTAATTTAGAGAGAGAGGGAGAACTTCATTCTGCAAATGCTGGGGTGGTGGCAAGTCTATAGGTACTGCAAAGAATAAATCCCAGTCTAAGTATTGTGTGGTGTTCCCAGCTCAGACCTGTGCAAATGCTTCTATACAGCTTTATGAACTTGTAATATGGCTTGACAGAAAATTACCTGGAATTCCCATGTACCCTTTGTCTCCTGGTGCACCTGGAAATCCATGTTCTCCAGGAATCCCTGGAAGACCCATAAATCCTTTGACACCTGCAAGATGAAGAAATAAGTGTCATCTTCTCATGACTGCTTTAGACACTGGTTGGCTGTTAGAGCTGTCATGAATACAAATCCTCTACCACACCCCTTCTTTTGGTATATTACTATTTTATAAATAATCAACATGCAGCCTCTTGCCCCAGACACAGATAAAATTATCATTCTTGTTGTCAGAAGGTCAAGGAAATAATAAACACCTTATGTATCAACATTAAAATTAATATTTAATATTAATAAAATTTATTATTAATTAAAATTTCTCAGCACTTCGGGGCAGGAACTGAAATATACTTTTGCAGAATTTGATCAAGATCATGGATTTGTATTTGTGCACTGTACTCTTCTTTCATTGTTACCTCCAGTTCAGTCTGGTTTCTGGGCATGTCACAACACATTATTACTCATTCATTATGGATTTCTCATGAGTAGTATATAATAAAAACCTCCTGAGTGTGATTTAGGCACTTTTCCCCCCAGTCACTTATCTTTAAATTAATTTGGCTAAATTAGCATTCAGTTTAATGACTGGAAAATCTAGATTCATCTAAAATGTTTTTGAACATTCTCTCTAAATTCCAGAGTACTAGCAATGCCTCTCATTTTTAAATCTGCTTTTCACTGCAAATCTGAAAAATTTCAAAATACAAGCCAAACATGTAGTCCTTGAAAAGGAAAAATTAGTCTGAAATTAAAAAAGCTTCTAAAATATTTTTGTGCACAACTGCAATATTGACATTTTAGAATTACTTTTTAAATAATATTGTTAATTAAACTCCACCTTTTATAAATATCAATTTTTATTCATTGGTTTCATTAGCATTTAGATTTTAAAACTATTGTTATTCAGGATTTAATATTATTTTCTGCTTGTCACTCCAAACAGTGGTCTATATTTGAGAGAGAACAAAGCATCATTTGGTGGTCGCTGCTGTGACTTTCAAAGAGCAGTTTTTGAAACTGCTGTTTCAGGATTCTCAGAAAGGCTGCAGAGTTAATAGAGGGAAGATGCTGCTGCTTCTGGAGCCAAGCTGATGTGCAGAGTCAGCAGTATCTCACTGTCCACATGACACAGGAATTTTCAATATACATATTCCATACCTGGGAGACCAGGTATTCCTTCAGACCCATCAAGACCTGGGAGACCTTGCACACCGACATCTCCTTTTTCTCCCCTTAGACCCATTCTTCCTTGAACTCCTAAAACAAAGTTTCATTACCAAAAAAAAAAAAAAAATACAAACCAACATCTTAGAATGTAAGTTTTAGGCAAAGTTTAAAATTTTATCACTCTTAAAGCTAATGAAACAGAAGCAGAGCATAGGTTTTTCACTCTGAACACATAAGCAAAACACAAGCTCACTTTTAATGCCTTCTGAAAGCTTCCATAGGAAAATATTGGCACAAAAAGCCAGACAGAATTAGTTAAGCATGTACAACTCATATACAGAGAGTCCATATTAATATTGCAAACAAAGGAATTCTTCTGACTGTCAAGTATTCCTGAGCAGATTTGATATCTTTGCAATCCAAAATCCAGTTGGGAAGCACATCCCTTTCTGTGCACAGGATACTAAATGTGTAAAAACATGAATCTATAGCATACATGAATATAAGCCTCCTGGTACTACTGACATGTTATTACTGGTATAGCATTAAAATAAGAGGTTTTTTAAGGAATATGGGCTTGTTAAAATGGAAATAAATATTCAGTGTAATATCCAATTATCCCATAAATAAGAAGGCAGTTACAGTGTTTAGCAATAATTATTTCAAAGCCATGTGAATACTCTCAATAGTAGAATCAGTTTGTTCCATGTTTTAGAGTCCACTGGAACTGCCACATAAATGACAGCCCTGACTAGTTTTGACTGACAGCACAATGAATGTGTACCTTTTAAGCCTCGTTCTCCTTTATCCCCAATAGCAACCAAGGTCTCAGATGGTCCAGGAAAACCTTTATCACCTGGTTCACCTTTTTCTCCAAGAAACCCTTTTCTTCCCTTTATTCCTGGGAAGCCAGGAGAGCCTGCAGGAAAACAGAATGAAATTTTCTGAAGAAACCTGACTAGATGATATAATAAATGAAGCAAAGTAACAGCCAATCTTCCAGGGCAATTGTAATTTACACATGTAAATATACATTCCAAATCAACAACTTAAACTAGCTTAACTGCTCCTATCATCAATAAAACAGCTATGAGTACAGATTATGGCAAGAGATGGTAAGGATTTCTCATACTGAATATACATCTAATTGTGTATCTGTTCAATAGATATAATAATGATATCTTTATGGAATGGAAAGAATAGAGCAAAAAGCTCTCTGCTGTTTATTTAGCAAATCACCAGCCACTTTTACAGATACCAATGGAACAGAAAAGGTGGCAAGTCAAAACTGCTAAAAAAAAAAAGTATAATGTTGTCATTCAGTCTGCAGACTGCACACATAGAGAAGACAAAGATTTACCAAGGCTCAAAGACATTCCAGTAATTGCAGTATGACATGTGTACTCAGGAGTGATAATACACATCAAAATGGATCACAAGAGTAAACTCAGCATGGAAGGTCCTATATTCTAAGCAATAATGAAGGCAGATACTATAGTTACTTGCCTCTGATTCCCGGGTTGCCTGGTCTTCCCATCACACCAGGGGGTCCAGGAATTCCTAACAGGCCCATTACACCTGGCTCTCCCCTTGAGCCTGTGGAATTGAAGCAATTGGAACATATTTGTTAGTATTTGATCAGCTAAACAGAACATTACTTTAGAAAACTACACATATGTCTGTAATTTCAGTGTTTAATTGCTTATTTTATTTTTTTTCTCAATTTCTGCAACTGTCCAAGTCAGTTTTCCCATCTTTAACCACAGGAATGGGATTTACAACTCCCAAACTACATAAATTGGTAGCTGCAACAGCTTCTATCAATGAATGAAATAACTGACAGTGAGGACAATGACTGAGATAACCAACAGGCATGGGAGATCTGTCATGAGATGTATGGGAAAGACAACCCTTTCTGGCTCAGGAGTTGAAGGCCAGCTGGGACAACTCCCCTCAAAGGACAGCAGAGGTCTGTGTTTGCATAACTGAGCCAAGGGCTACATATTTAACATAAGTTTTACAGATTCTCTATATAAAAAGGTAGGTACCATCTCCTTCCCACAGAGTAATGGTGTGATACTAAGGGAAAATCTTTATAAGAAGGAAGAAGCATTACATGACTGATTTATTTTATTCTTCAAATTGAATTTGAACACATTTCTGAGAAAAACCCAAACAAATCCAAGTCAACCCTACAGGGATTACTTACTTTATTTAAAATTATCTCTGGTTAGTGATGGAGCTTGATCTGACTCAACTCTGCCAGACTCAAGATCTGAACTTGCTTTTTAAGACAAAGATGGCATTACAAGCTATCTGTTTGAAAAGGGATGCTGAAAAAGAACAAAATGCTTTACACTTCCATTATGCTGAGGAGTTGCTTTGAATGCTAAGTATTTCATGTCCTACTGCGAGGATATTACTGTACAGGAAAAAATGTAAAACTGTTCAAAGAAGACTGTTACAGAAAATTCCATAGTTTCACAACATCTTCAAAATATGCTCATCATTTAAGGAAGTTTTCCATGTAGATCTCAAAGATATATGAAAGCTACTGATGGAAAAATATTTCAGCAGGACTGACACCTTTTTGTGAAGACTGACTTAATTGCTATGTCAAAACAATTATTTGGGGAATCCTTACCTGGCACACCAGAGATTCCTGGCCTTCCAGGCTGCCCCTTGGGACCAGGTAATCCTGCATTTCCCTGAAGACCTATTAGTCCAGGTTCCCCAGGCTTCCCATGGATTCCTGGGATACTCAAGCCAGGAGGACCTAGTCTTCCTTTTGAACCTTGTGAACCTCTTCCTCCTACAAAAAAAGCATGACAGTGTAGTATGGTACATATCTGAAAAATAAACCTTCATCTCTGTCTTGCCATCATGACCATGAAACTCTTCTTGAACTCTGTTTGAGGGCTAAATATTAGATCTGTGAGACAACATACCTGTTCAGAAAATCTTAGAAGAGCTAAAGGTTGAGTTTTTTTAAAAGGGAGGAGAAAAAGAAAAGAAAAACGAGGGTATAGAGTTCTGTTCTTTCTCAGAAAGAAAAAAAACCCCAAAACAACCAAACATGAAAAGCCACAAATTCTGTATTCATTCTCAAAAAACAAAAAAATAAAATCCTTTTGAGATCATACGTAGAAGAAGCACTGTGCAGGGTATCTGAGTGTGCAGATACCATATGCAGTATATGAGATATATATATATATATCATATGCAGGTATATGCAGGTACTTTTGGGACCCCAAACTGTTTTCCTGCCTAGCTGAGCTCTTCCTTTATTTCTTTATCAATCACACTGCACCACAGAATCTAAGTTTGGTCCCATAGTTCAGATGACTGAAATATCCTTTTTTCTGTGGAATTTGATTTGATTACTCTTTATACTGTACGACGGAATCTGAATTTTAACCCACCTTTGTCAGTGCATTTTCTTCCTCCCATCTTGCAGAAAGAGCATCTTTTAAATGGGCCCATATTTTCTTACATACTATTCTATAACCAACATCCAGAAACAATTTCAGCTCCCTCAGGCCATTGGAAGGCACAAACAGAACCCAGAGTCACACACCCAAATGGCACTTTTGGTTCAGAAGGTCCTACCTGGTGGGCCTGTAGCTCCCTGGCCACCTGGCAAACCTGGCAGACCAATAAGACATCCAGCAGGTTTCCCTGGAAAACCTGGATCTCCAGGAACTCCAGGTGAGCCACGATCTCCTGAAAGAAAGGAGACTGGATTCACAACTATATTAAGTAGAAGTTTCAGGCTTTCAGTGAGAATTGTTGGACTTGGCTTTCCTTAAAATAATTTGCTGTGCACCCTGAGCTCCTTTGACAACGTTACCTCTTAGGCCATCAGCACCATCATGTCCAGGATGCCCCGGTGGACCTGGAAGTCCTGGAAGTCCACCTTCACCTTTTGAGCCAGGAATGCCATGACTTCCTGGTGAACCCAGTCTACCTGGCTCTCCAGGAATAACCATGCCTGGCTCACCCTGCAACACAGAGTGAAATGTAAACAATCAGCTATACTTTGCAAATCTGCCAAAATGTTTTCTCCACTGTGCAAACAATTAATTAATTTATTTCATTAGAGTAATTCTCTTTATTCCCTGTGGATCTTTCACACTACAATTTCTGATGGCTTCAATTCAGAGACCAAAGAATGTTCCTTACTGACCAGCTGCAGGTTCCATACCAAAGCAGTAATTCATCTAGACAGTTTTTAAACTTTGTCTCCTAACTCTAAGAAATTGCTTTTGAGCAATGCAAGATAATTCACCCCATTTGGTCTTTACTGCATTAGGATGCCTTCTGTAGCTGTGAAAATCTTTGGACCTCTATCTGAAAGTATGTTTGAAGTTCGTGCAAATACAGTTTTCCCTTTATTTTTATATGATAGCCATATTTTTATCAAAATATTTATTTAAATAATCAAGGTCAGCACCCAGATATGTCTCAGAATACTCAGTCAGTTGTTGGTTGTTTTTGTTTTTTTTTAAATCATTCTCCTGAACACCGTTTTTCATGAACACTGGTTTTATCACAAATGTCCCAAATGTATTCCCTGTCTGGAAAGTTTAAATTAGTGTTTTTTTCTTTCTGACTGAACTGCTGGTTGCCTTGAGTACTAGCTTTGTGTGTCAACAAATCAATATGTTCATAAAGCAGGTCAGTAGACCTGAGCTTCTACAGTCACTGATGATATACTTGGACCACAGAGGTCACTTCATGTCCAGCTGTTCTGTGGCATCAAACAGATTAAATAATAATAGCAACAAAAACAACAATAATAACAATAATAATAAAAATCCCACAGCCTCAAGCCCCTCAATTTGTTATATCAAAAAACACACAGAAGAATGACATATGAGCACATACAAAAAAAAAAAAAAGAAATGCTACCTTATCCAAACATTTAGCTGTTATTTTGTTCAAATTTGAATCCTGATTACAGAGTGGTAAAGAATCTCACATTTACATATGCCAGCAGCAGATTATTTTCTGTTAATCAGCAAGAGTGGCTGCAGTACTACCTCCAACCTACTTCCTTCATGCTTCAACAGAGCATTTGCTTAAATTAAATATATACTTACTTGCCACTGACCTCCATGAAAAATGTGCTTAATTGCAATTTCTGAACAGCTATCTTTTCAGAAGCTGTGGACCTAATTTTTTTCCCATAAGCAATGCAATATCATCCTTGTGCTCTGAAAACTGAAGCAGGAAAACTTCCCAAAACGCTTAGAGTTCCAGAATACTTTATTAGAATTTAAAATTTTGGCTTGAGCCCCTTTTTATATAAAGAATTTAATTTCATAAGTTGTGCATCACTGGTCAGGAAGTATAGAAACTCCTATGTTCCTTACATTTCCTAATTTATTTGGAATAAATTGGGACCTATGGAAAAGTCTGTGCCGTATTTCTAACCAAACCTTTTCTCCTGGTTGTCCTAGGTTTCCAGCTCGGCCTGGATCTCCAACCTTTCCTTCAAAACCTGGTGCCCCTCTGCCTCCTGCAAGTCCTTTATCTCCTGCAGAAGGAATTAAATGGCAGTACAGATGCTGTGGTTATCACTTTATTTTACAAATGGGGATTTGTATGGATGCAGTCATAAGCCTCTGACACTAAGGCAGCTTACACGAGCTGAAGAGTGCATTTGGGTCAGAGTTGATGTGACACTTTGCATCTTGTTCCTTACATACTCCCCAACAGACATTCCCTCAGTGTTGACTGTAACACTGGTTACTTGCTTCAAACCAGTTATTTAACACGGGAGTCTTTTTTCTAAAGTCAAGCTATTCTGATGTCAGTTCCCTTCTTTCCCTACTTTCTTCAACAAGCAGCTTGGTAGCAGTTTCAGTATCAGAGCTTTTATTTTTTCATCCTGTCCTTACAGGATTATGAGAATTTCTAAGTATTTCTAGTGTTCAAAGGGTGCATGGGAATGACTTTGCATGGGAATGGCCAAATTTGCAATATTCAAAATGCTTTCTATTACCTGCATGTTAGAACAGGTATTGCATTGTACAGAACCAAAACTGATTAAAAATAACTGACAGTTATACAGCTCCGTCTTTGTAAACACATATCCAGGTAAAGAGAATGCATCTGAAATAAGGGTGGCACTCAGATGAGATGGCTGCACCTGTTTGGGCAGTATTCCAGAAAGCATCAATGTCTTAAAATACCTTCCTTCTGTCAGCTTTGATACTTGATACTCTGAAATACTTCAAAATATTTCAAACTTGCAATTTCTAAGATTTAAGGCAGTAAATTACAAGACTGCTAAAAACATTTACCTCTCTGACAAATGTTCATTGATTTTTATTTTTTTTTACTTGCTAATTACTTTTAGGGTATACTGAAAAAAAAAAAAGGTAGATTTCTTTGGTTTTGCTTTTTTTTTTTTTTTTTTGGAAGAAGATCAAAAAGAGTATTTTACCTTTTGGCCCTGGGTTTCCAGGAAACCCAAGCCCTGGATAGCCTGTGTCACCTGTTGGCCCTGAATGTCCTGAATCACCTGGCTGACCTCTTGCTCCAACCCTACCTGTACAAAGAAAAAAAGTAAACTGTGAAATATCTTACCAGAGAACATCAGCTTGTAAGATTACTTGCGTTATAGTTTATTATCGTTAATTAGGACATGATTGTAGATTATATTAGAACTTAGACACTATTTCTCCTCCACTGCAAGTTTTCACAGTTAAAATGCTAATTGCATTCCCAGTGTCAAAGCAGGTATGAGTCCATGAGTTGTTTTTATGCAATCTGGCTAAAGTGCAGACTCCTAGAAACAGCTACGTGCAGATAAAACTCTTCCACTTCTTGAGAGGATACAAACAGGGGTGAGGATATTACAGGGGTGAGGCTTGGAACAGAAGCTACCATAAAGCTGTCAAAAAATTTCCTGTGCTGTTCAGGGCAGTTTTAAGGACTATTGTTCTACAAAACCCATGCCAAGACATATTATGGTTACTCTGTCACTTACTGTCCTTTGGTCCATTTAAAATTTCTGCAAAATTTAGAACACCAGCAACCAAAAAAAATCCCACCAAGAATCCAAGTTGGAACCCCTCCCCAAAAAAAGGGAAACTCAGGTTGTTAATATTTTAGTTCAAGGGTTAGTAGAAGTCATGTCAGCAAGTAACCAGGAACAGAGTAATAATACTGTTACTTTTTGACTGTGCCTCTGCAAAGCATGAGAAGGGCCAAGGTCTTCACAAAGAATGCTTTAACCTAATTTTATTCCTTCTGTTTTAAAGGTTGCAGCAGTCTCAGCATAATTTAGGATATGCTTTTGTCAAAACTATGCCAGAAGCACCTTTCTGGATATACAAGCTGCAGCACATGCACCAAACGTTTCTAGTTCTTGGAGAAACCAACTCAAAGCATAGGGTTGCTCAGAATTTCTGCCATACTGCACACCTTGGACATGGCCCTGTGTGCCCTTCCTATTCACATCCATTTCCACTAGTTTTCTTGAAAGGGAATGTTGCAGCTAATTCCAAAGTTTCTGTACCACAGAAATCCTTTTTATAGCTTTTTCAAAGCAACCCAATGGTTTTACCTGGCCAAAGCTGGGAGAGAAATCCTAATCAGATAATCCCTGATTTTCCTGTATCTAGTGCAGATGTACTCACCAGGCACTCCTGGGGGTCCAGGTAAACCATCTGGTCCTTGAGGTCCTGGCAATGCAGGTAGTGGAGTTGCCCTACTGGTCTCTCCTTTCAGACCTTCAGGAAACATATAATCAAATATTACAAAGGCATATAGCTTGGCAATATGTAATCTTGAGCATTTAAAAATATTAGTGATCAATCTAATTGGTTAAAAATGTAGTCTTCTACAGTTTTCCATGTTTCTGAAAGTCCAACAGACTTGGAAAAGCCTTCAAATCCTGGTTTCATAGAGTAAAATCATTTTATTGACACCAAGCCCACCTGCAGTCTTCCTCTCAGCCCTCCTGCAGTCTACTGGAGACCCAGAAAATGAAGCAGAGAGTCACTAGGAAAATGATGCAATTGAGAAATGCTTAATCTGCAACTCCATGGGCATTATCTTTAAGCAACCTTGACTATATCTGCTCTTCAACTGAGTTCTTCCAGATTATTCTGCCTGTAAATACATTCACCGGTATGTTTTCAACCCTTCCTATTTTACCCTGCTGATTTAGCTCACACTACTGAAGATGACTGGATACATGTTAAAATACTTTTTTTTTCCACAATGAAGGCAAACAAGCACTGGAACAGGTTGCCCAGGGATAATGTGCTTTGTCCTTGGAGGTTTTCAAGGACCAGCTGGATAATGCCATGAGTAACTTGATTGACCTCACAGATGTCCCTGATCCGAGCAGTAGTTTGGAGTAAAGATTGTATAGAGTCCCTTCCAACCTCAATTATCTCATGAACCCAGGACTTTTGCTATTATCTTTGGTGGGACCAAAGTTGGAACAACACTATGGAAACATCATGGAAAGGAAAAACATCCTGTGTTTTCAAAATTATGTGTTTGATTTCAGTCTGTCTCTGCAAGTTCAATCAAGTGCTCTTTAAAATTGGTAAAACAGAGTAAAATAGGAAGTTACAAACCAGCTTCTCCAGGTAATCCAGGTGGACCTGGTATTCCTTTAGAGCCTTTAAAACCTTTTATTCCTGGTGGTCCATATCCTGGCAGTCCAGGAAGCCCCATTTCTCCAGGAAGACCAAGTCTGCCAGGCAATCCAGGTAGTCCTCTATCTCCTTTTGAACCAGCCAGTCCCTAATGATTACACATGTAAAACATGCATTACTTGCTTTCCACACCAGCTTTCATAATACAATGCCTAATTCTCTGGCTATAATCTTGTATTATTTTAGTTACAGAGCAGCTCTGCTAATTTAAGAGAAATTTTTGCTCCGATTTACTTGTGATTAAAGGAATATAAATTTTAATATCAGTGGTTAAAAATAGAGGGCTACTAAGAGGGAAATAGTACAAATAAATATAATAGCTTCATTTTTTCAATCACTGTGGTGTTACACTGTACACTTTTTTTTTCTGTTTTAAAATTGATTTGGCAAAAAACCCCCCTAAAACCACCTCAGCTCTGATTCTCCTTGAATGCTGTGGAGTCAGGTTTAGAGACAGTTGTATCTGAATCATGTTAACAGTTTCACAGCCAACATAACACAACAACAATCATCACTTTTTGTTTCTGCTGAGCTCTTCCCTAACTATTCTAGTTTTAAGGTCAGTCCTCCCAGCTTTTGTGTTCTCTCAGGCCTGACTGAAGATTAACCCTTAAAGACTGAACAGGAACTATTTGAATTATTAAGCATTAGAAGAAGTCAGGAAAAAAGTCTTTTTTTAAAAGATCTTATTCATCCCAGGAATCCAACATAATGCTCCAATATAAATACCCAAACTAACACATCAATAGACTGCTGAGGTTTTCCAGCACCATGTACCTACACTGGCCTCTCTCTGGTATTACATAAGAATATTTCCTCTCATTCTTTCATGCATATTGGTTGGTACAGCTGACAACAGTACCCTAAATCAGGCAGGGGATATTCAATTGAAGTATCTGCACAGATTAAACAGAGTGTTGTACAAGATAAAATACTGACAGGTTTTCATGACTTCTATATTAACTGCAAACAATGCATACCCACCTCTTCACCTTTAGAGCCCTTGGATCCTTTAGAGCCAGGTCTTCCCAGAAATCCACTTGAACCTCTTCTTCCTTTGTCTCCCCTGGCTCCTGGATCTCCTCGCTCACCTTTTGGCCCTTCTGGATGGACATATCCTGGCTCACCTTTTGATCCTTTCTGTCCTTGATCTCCTCTAAAGCCTGGAGGTCCCTGGAACAGAGTAATCAAAACAATTTCAGTGCTAGACATATGTCAGCTGTTTTCAATTTTTTTTTTCTTTTTTAATTAAATACCTCAGAGGGGTTCTCTTCATTCTCATGTTTATTCACTGTAATGGTACACTTCAGTGAACATGGGGTTGTGTTTGTTTTTTTTCTTTTTCTCCTGCCTTTACTCCTTTTGGACTTGATTATCATTTCATTTATGCTACCATAAGATGGAATGATGCAAGATAATTTAAGACCATGTCACAAAAAGAAGGATAAGACAGTACCTTAAAACCTGATTAGGGATTTCTCCTCCACACGGAAATGTCTCCCCAGGGGACACTGTATGTGCCATAGCTGGCTCTGTTCCTAGTTAACTTTTTCCCACAGGCTACAAAGTGGGTACTCTATCCCAGCCAAACCAGTACAAGCTCCAAGCACACTGGGCTCTTGTGATCTTGGGCTCAGGAACTGTTGGGAGCCTCCTAGAAAACCCTGTTAGCAGACTCATTCTGTACAGCAACCACCACAAAGAATACTTGTGCATGATTTTTTATTGGACAGCAATGACTGTAATTTCCCGAAAATAATTACTACTGCAGGCACAAGTTAGAACCACCAAACAGTATGTATATGGCAGCAGGTGTTGGCCTTCCCTCTTCATCATATTTCCCAAGAGGGACTGTCTTTTGCACCCCTGACGAGGGCATTATGAGAAGTATGTTTTTCTGAACAGCTGTGGCTTTAGCAATTCCTGGAAACAAGAAATGTAAGAAGTCTGACAAAGATCACAGCACACAAAGCTCCATACATGCTTTACAGCCACCACCATGATTACAGAAGAACAGAAGATAACTATAAACTCCCCATACCAGGCAGAGGAAGCAGTCTCACCACCATGAAATGCAGCACAGCTTAATTACATAGGTATTTACCTGCCTCACTGCCTGGGCTGAGCTTGCTGCCCTGAGCAAACCAGGCTCAAGTAAAGGTGCATCAGCCATACATCACAGGCTCTACCTCACCTCCCAGGCAGACACACTCATTGCTACCTGAAAAAACCCTGTTGAGATCACCCAGTATGACACTGCAGGTAACACAAGCCATGAGGTTTCTCTGAAATAATTGTTGTGGGATCTGGACATTAATCTGAAAAACCAAAGTCTTACTTGAGCCCCTGGAAACCCTGGTGCTCCTGGAGAACCTGGAGAACCTTTTGGACCTGTTGTTCCTTCTATACCTGCAAAAGAAGCAGTACATTTTGTAAGGAAAATTGAAAGAAAGGACGTGGATTTTGACAAGCTCAGCATTGAATGTTTCTGCTTGTTACATCGACTGCATTGTCATAGACTGACTCAGCTTCAGGCTGTGCCTAAGCCTATTAGCACTCTGACTTCTCTTGTAGATTTGTGCTGCTCTCAGCAGATGGAGCTGCACCAGGCTCTCCCACTCATCACCTCCTCAGGGCTAGTCCAAGGACTGCATCCTGCAGACATGCCCATACCTGATTCTCATGCTTAAAGCAAAATTATTGGCATTTCCTACTACTCTGTTAGGAACAACAAGATAATTTACCAGGCATGCCATCCTGACCACGTGGCCCAGGAGAACCAGGAAGACCAGGTATTCCTGGAATGTAGCTGCAATCAATACACACGCCAGCATCATCACCTAGAATGAAAATAATTCATTGGTTGTTCCACGGCAAGTCACAGTCAAGCTTAACTAGAGTGCTACATGGTTTGTTATAGAGGATGGATAACACTTTTTGGCCAGAGAGCAGTAGAATCATTACCTCAATTTTGTTGGAAGATCACTTCCAACATAGTACTAAATTACCTGTGCTCGGACAGCAAATCAGAACTGACTACATTTAATTGAAAAGGCAGGAACATTTGGTTTAAATCTCTTGATTTTTTCAAGTTAAGCTTTAGTAAACAATTTGGATACAGTCACTCTACTGATAAGCCAAATTCTTTTGAAAGAGGAAAGGAACATACTCTTTGAACTAACATGGCTGTGTGACAGCCAGGGTTATTCTAATGTCTGACAAAAAGCAAAGAGATTCAGCAGCTCCTATGGGTGAAATTTGCAGCAGGAAGCTTCTTTCAGAGACCAACTGTTAGCACTGATTGTACCCACAGGAGACTACAAAACCCTACCAGTCTGTAATAATTGTTTGTTCCAGTGAAGATCTACACCCTGTGCAGTGCTGTACAACTGGTGTGCAGTGCTGGCACATGCACTGCTCTTTTAGATGGAGGGGAGATGTAAGGTGAGGAAGACATCTTGCTATCCCCAATGAATTTTCTTAAATCTCTGAAATTGTCAAATGTCTTAAAATAAAATTAAGATGAAGATTAGTGGATTGTACCATCTACTTGTGAGTGATGCTTTTCTGGAACTGACCTTTCATGCCAGTATCTCCTGGAGGTCCTGGAGGTCCTACACATCCTGGTTCTCCAGGAAATCCTGGCAGGCCTCTTCTGAATGTTACTCCACCTGTTAATGAAATGAGCATGGCATCATTACATCAGCAGGTTATTCAGACAATTCTCTAGTTGTTAAGAGAGAAAAGTTGCAGGGATGAGCTGGAGACAGTATTCTGATCCTTATGGGTCCCTTCCAACTTGAGATATTCTATGATTCATTTAAAAGAGAGAACTACCTGGAAAAATCCAAACCACCTTCAACTGGAAGTACTTCAGGATAAATATGGTAATGCCAAAGTAAATCTCAGCAGATTATTGGATCCATCTATCTAGATTTTTAAAAGCATGGTCCCTTCTGGAGAAAGTATTTCCATTTCATTTGAATCAATAGGAACATAATTCTTTCTTTTACCACAAATGGAAGGTAAACTTTTTATTAAGCCTAAATTATTAATGCTGTTCATTTATCTTTCAGAATTATTCCGCTTCATTTACTATTACTTTAGAAAAACAGAACATGCATCAAGTTCTTCCTAAGCTAATATATTTGGGGGACAAATACATTTTTAAAGAGAGATAAAAGAGTAGGACTACATTAGTGTTACATCAAAAAAACCTGTTTTGGCAATACCTCATATAAAAGAAACATGATCCTGTTGGTACTCTTAGTTAAAGAGATAGTACATTTTTCTAGAAGTTTTATAAACTGCTACTGATACGTTTTCATGCTGCCAGAGCATCAAATCTGCTCTAAGGCCCACTAAGACCTCTGAAAGTATGCAAGTTCTCTATTTCTCTAGCTTTCAGATTAGCCCTTTCTGAATTTAGTTTTATGGATTTACTACAACTTTTGGAAGAATTAATTTTAAGAACAAATTTTCTCTTATTAGTCTTTCTTGGTTTTATGTAGACTATTTTTACAGTCACAGTTATACAAAAAGGGAGAAATCTTTATTTTGGGAAGTCATTGTATATTCCCAGAGAAACTCACTAGCAATGGAGGACAGACCTGTGTTAAATGCATGTTTTCATGGATATCCTAAAACAAAATTTCAAAGAGAATTTATATACAACCACATTACCCAAAATATACTCTATAAGTGATATATTTGCATAATCTCCTGCATTAGATATTAAGATGACTCTGGATTTGGTCTTCTTCATGATAAATACCATACTGACACATCACCTGGTTCTCCTGGAGGACCTGGTAATCCAATTGAACCAGGTCTGCCACTAATACCAGGTGGTCCTGGAGGGCCTACAATGCACAAGCCAGTTTGTCCTTTCTCTCCTTTTGTTCCTTTTGGCCCAGGAAATCCTGGAGGACCTCTCAGACCAGGTCTTGACACACCTAACCACAGAGGAGATAATACAAAAATAGAGTTAAAGAAGAAGTGGAATTTCAAAGCCAAGTAAGTACTCAATAGGATGAATGACAGACGAGCACACTGTGTTCATCCCAGAAATCTTTTTTATCTTGTAATATATTAAATAATCACAATGAGAATCTGAAGACATTTTAAAATGATCTTTAACCTAAGTACTTGACCCCTCAAAGCTTTTGAGTGACAATTTTTAACCACTTAGAGACAGGTTTAAAGTCACCTGAAAGTAAGATTTCACAAAGCTGATTCAGTATAACAGACAGGAAGAACAATGTATTTTACTATTGGTACTGGATTATTTTACATACCTGGTCTACCAGCATCTCCAGGAGGACCCTGTGGCCCTGCAAAAGAACTTGAGTTAAACCACTTTATGCTCTTCAAAGTCACTATTCAATAAAACTATTCAATTAAAACTATTCAATAAAACTTTGATCTTCTGCATTTTAAGCTTAAAAGATAAAACAAGAATTTTGTTTTTCCTGAGTAGAATTCTAACACTCATGCAACTGTTGCACACTGACAATTACTTTTAAGAGGAAATAATGCCATAGATGAAAATCTTAAAACCCATTTCAAGTCTGCAATTTGATGGGAGTTTAGGAAATATTTTTGTAAAGGCAGAAGCAGGTTGCTGGGTGCTCAAAGCGTAGTCTGCAACAAGCCCTTTGAGTGCACTGCTGTTGCTAAAATTCTAGTTTTGATGTCCCACTCACCGGGAATGCCACGTTGACCTTTTGGCCCAGGAGGTCCAGGGGGTCCTTCATCTCCTTTTTCACCAACCACATAATCATAATACTCCGTCTTAAGAGAAAGATGATAAGAAGATTTGCAAGAATTGAGAAGCACAGTCCCTCATATTGAATATTTGGCTAAAACAAAGTTACAATCTCATTCATAATTTTGATGTTGTGACACCACGAGCCCTTGCTAATCACAATTACAAACAATCAGAGGTGAAATCATAATTGCTATACAGAGACAATGCCAAGAGACCTGTAAAATAGATGGGGCTGAGCTTTCAGCTCAGTTCCTCAACACTCAGAGAACATCTCTACCTGCAGATGCAATTATACAGGCAAGGTGTAAATTGGAGGCCTAGTCATGAATATGATGGTAGCCATGAAAGAGAAAATATTCTGGAAAGAAATCTCTAGGATCACTTAGGCTAATCCACTGGCTCAAAGCAGCATCAGCTATATCTAGGCTACTCTTGTAAATTATCGTACATGAAAATGGACAAAACTCAACTACTTAAAATCTAATGATTTTAAAATTAATTCCTATAAAAATTAATACTTAATTTATTAAAGTTTAATATTATGATGTTTCAAAGTTTCTACAAATGACAGGCAAAATCAAAGGACAATTTGCTGTAACTCTTTTTTATAACTACAAATTTTTGCTCTTTTCTGGATTATTTTGCATGGGCACCACTACTGGCAAATCATTATTACAATAATTACTGTGCCTTGATACATAAACATCACTTTGAAATTTAAACAGACTACTAATGCACCAATTTTAAAATGAATGAAAAACTGCTTAAAATTAAAATTCAAAATTTTTACTTTTCTCCTACAGATTTTTTGAAAAGCAGTGGTTTGACTACTATGTTATCAATATCACAAAAATTCAGCTTTTTACAAAGCTATTTCTTTTAAATGATTTGGGCAGAAGGCTTCCACTAAGTGCACGTGGGGCCTTTAGGAAAGCCACGAGGGAAACAGCATGGCTAGACAGAGAAATCATACTCATGGCAGCTCTTGCTTTCTTTAAAAAGTCTTAGGATTTTACAAAGAATGCCACCTGTTCTGGAATTGATTAGAAATTGGTTTAAATATTAACTCCTGTGAATTTTTGTAACTATTCTTTGACAGTCCAATATCCTGCCAAAACTGCAGGATCAGGCACTTATCCTGCATCCAGCTCCACATGAAGGAAGATGCCATCTCTCTGAAATCCCACCAGTACCAGTAACCTGTGAAAGCCATGCCTCAATTAGAGCATCACAGAATATCCACTATTGCCTCATATGGTCAGTTTGCCTTATTCTTATTCTAATGGTTTAGAAAAATGATATCATGAAGATAATTTGCACTTACTCGACCACAAGCTCCAGGTGGACCAGGGTTTCCTTTCATCCCCTTCATCAAAGGACAGAGATGGGTTTGGTTATTAAAAACAATACATGGAATGACATTTACCCACTGGTACTTCAGTATGTTGTTCATAACATTAAGGAAGAACTTCTGCTCCTGACCAGTCCTTCACCACCCCGTCTGTTCCTTGCACAACTATTCAGCCACATACACCAAAAACTACAGGAGCTCAGCAGGCAGAGATGGACACCAGTTCAAACACAGTCCATTTCAGCTGATCCATTCCTTATTCCATGATATCATTACTTCTCATCTCTTAGGTCAAGTAAAACATGTAGTATATACAGTGATAAATGAAATTATTTAATAACCTTCAAACATAACTTATCCTCACCCTCAATTATATTATAACCCCCAAGCATAACTTATCCTCACCCTCAAAAGCAATGACAAAACCATTAGATAATACCTTAGCTCCTTGCCTTCCAGCCAGTCCTGGTCTGCCCTGTTCACCCTTTTGTCCCTGCAGATGACAGTACACAATTTAATGAGGATGAATCTTTTAGCACTGACATCAGTAAGATCTAAAATGTAAAGCTTTAATCTTTCATGGTGCTGGCAAGGTGAATGTGACTTGCTCAGGGAAGAATACTCAGTGAAAGCCCCAGTTTGAGGCAGAGTTCCCTGCCTGTAGGAAATGCCACAGGTCTCCCATCCAAACCTGCCTTTATTACAGCACAGTCCAACATTCCCAAGATGGAGACTCTCTGGAGAGCACAAGTGCAGGAGGCTCTGATTTGTTCTCCCTCTGCAAACTATTTCTCAAAGGGGAGAAAGTGAACACAATGTGAGGCTCTCACGTTCAACAACCAGAACTTGCTCAGTCTGTGTGATCTCAGGAGCTGTCAGCAAGACCAGGCAGAACAGACTAAGGCTTTCTGCAGTTGTGCATGTGCAAGGCAAAGGGACTTCTTGGAGGCTTATGCAGTTCAATGCTCTGCTGGTTAGTGAAGTTGAAATGGGAACAGAGCAGTGACATGTCTTTGCCATGACAGAAAGCTTTCTTTCTGTTAACAGAGCTTTGCAGTCTGTCAGTCCATGTGCTTTGTGAGACTGGAATGTGTTTAGACTGTCTGTGAAGGTCGTTTTAGCATGACAGAGATGTTTTAGTAGGATACATGTGAAATGGGCTATTCTGGCAGGAAGAATGTTGATAAGATATTTGTAAGGTCACTGTGACTCTAATGATGCCGTGCAAGTGGAAGTGAAGTAAATAAAAGAATTGATATTTAAGCAACTGAATATAGCATTTCAAATACATTTGAACAACTTCAGCTTTTAAATTAATCCACAAATGAGATAAAATATGACATTCTATAAGCAAAATTAAGAATTATATGTTGACAAAATGACAGTCTAATATCTATTAGTCATCTTGTTTCAGGCCAAGACAGCTGTGACCCTGACAATAACTTTTCTTTGTAAAAAAATTTCTTTGATTCTAGTGATTAAAAACTATTCATTTTTCTTCTCGATTTATGTCAAAGGAAGGCATAACTCTTTTGCAAAAATTTCAGTGTCACTAACCAGAATAAAACTCAGCAGAATTAATTTTGCACAACTTTGAGTGTGTCTCAAAATTCATTAGACAGTCAGCAGCAAGCTGCTGACTTTGATTTTACACAGGAGAAACAACATCTATGAACTGAGCCTCTCTATGAGGACATGGTATGTTTCAGTGGACAAGGAAATGTTTCAGTGTATGCAAATTAACATTTTCAAACACATTATGCAATGAGAAAAAGCTGTGACAGGAAGACACAACTGTGACAAAGAGGTGACTATTACTTAGAAAACATTTAGAAGGCTTCCTTCATTACCGGTAAGCCAGGTGGACCTGGGGCACCTTCTTTTCCAGGTTTACCCTACAAAGGAAAAACAAAAAAATAAAATTAAAAAGATTAAACTGGATTCATTGCATTCAAAGACCATAGCAACTAGATGCTGTGCACATAACTATATGCTAGGTCTGTATAAATTGTAAAAAGCCATTAAGGTTATTTTTAAAGTGTTCATTAATCATAAGTAATGTTCATAAAACTCTACAAAACAGGTAACAAGATATTCCACAGACATTCCTCCTTTTGTGGAGGATTATTTGTGACAGACTTCGCCAGCAGAAAGTGCCAGGCAAGTGCAGAAAGTTTGGTGCAAAATCAGGTTCTTGCAGAAGGAAGACAAATCATAAAACAACGGAGCAGCAAGCAGTTCTTCTAGTGGTGAGGATACTGAAGGAAAACTTCACTCTTAACCCCACTTCCTGCAAGAGGAGACTGGAAGAGAAATTACTTCATGAAGAAGAATAGGGAGTGCGTTTCAAAGGTATCTGAAGCATGGCAGTAGATGGAAAAGTGAGAACAGAGGGAGGCAGCGTGCCAGAGGTGTCTGCTGTTCTCAATGGCACAGAGCAGTCAGCACTGTTCTGCTGGGGTCTGGGGTCTGGTGTGGCAACAAAACAGTTTTAAGCAATTCATAACAACAATAAGAAAAGAAAACAAAGGAAAGGGAGAGAAGGGGGAGAAAGGGGAGAGAAACAGAATGAAATAAAAACACAATTCTGAATATGGATCCCTAGCTTGCCACCTTGAAGGCAGAAATGAGGAAAACCTGGTTCATTGAAATCCACAGCAGAAAGACAGTGAAAAGACAAAAGAGGGGAGAAGGGGGACGTTGAGCTCAGAACAACCAAGAAAAAAGAATAATTTAGATTTTTTTCCTCTCTACAAAATAACAACAAAAGATGTTAGAACTTATCCAAAGGTGATAATAGAGAAGAGATGAAGGGGAGCTGGAATGTCATCACCACAGGCTCAAAACTTGCTTGCACAAAATAGTATGTTTTTTCTGAATGTAAAATCCACAGCTATTTGATATTTTGTGCTCACTGATGTAATTTTTTATTTTAGAACAATCAACGCCTTAACAACAATTTGTATTTCCTCAGCATTCTTCCAGAGCAATATGCAGAAAATTAAGGGTGCTCTACTACTTTCTCTGCAAGGGGGGAAGGGAGAGGTCAATTAATAAGAGTTAAAAAAAAATACTGCATGACAGGACAGAGCTTTCACAAACAGAAGACATAATGTGGAAGAAATGCAGAGTAATAACAGACATTGGATAGTGAGAACTTTTAGTACTTTACACCAGTAACTCAAATGGAAATTTAAATTTTCATCATGTTTAGGAATAACAACCAAGTTGCTCTGTAATATCATCATTGTTATAGCATCATAAAATTGAAGAAAGAACAATACTCAGGTAGTACCAGGGTCTTGTCTTCTTTCCTTGAGGAAGAAAATTTATTGCAACCAGAAGAAGCATGAGAAAAGTCACAAAACCATATACATTTGGATTGAATAAAATATTTAAGTTGAAAATTATTTTTCTTAATATTGCTTCCATAATGTATCTGAAATCAAAATGTTTTGTTCAGAAAATGTAAAAAAATTTTGATTTATTTGACTGTTTTAAGGTTCTCCCCTGCTTATATATTGGTAACTTGTTATGCATTCATACAGTTTAATTACTAAGAACCTGCAATCACATTGATTACCTTTTATCTGAAAGTTTGCAAGTCATTTGAAGGCAAAGTAGCAGATTTCCATCTAATTATCCTCCAAGTGGAGATATACTCAAGTAAATTATATTTTAATATGTATGATTTTTAAATTAAACATATTATTTTTCTACATACTATCCTGGTTAACAGAATAACTCTCTTAGGCAACTTTTTATATCTCCACATGGCTGCTGGTTGAGTGTACTAATTTCAGTCTGCTGTCTCAAGTAAACCCAGTGTTTTTAATTCTCTTCTACATATACACTCACACTATAAAGCCTGTACATGTTTAGAAGAGCACATTTTTTACAAAGTTTCAACAGTAGAACCTTTACAGCAAAACAAATAGAAGTGCACCCACCACCACCTGACCTTTACTCTGGGTACTTATGGTATGTGAGCCTATAGGAACAGTCACCTGACTATCAGCTCTCATCTGGTTTTACTGCATGAAAGAGCTTTTGAATCTCAGAAATTTTGCTCAGAGTGCCATTGAAACAAACACTGGACAGCAAAACCAGTTTAAAAATGCTTTGCAGAACAGACTTAACCTATTTGTATCCAATTGTTTGCACATACCTCTGCTCCAGGTTCTCCTCGGTCACCCTTTTCACTTTGAGAATCACCAACCGGCCCCTGTAACAAAACCACACTCAAAATGCTCATGTTTTGAGACTTCCATTTTCTAAATTAAAGATATATTTTATAATTTTTTTAATCTTTAATATAAAGTACAATTAGAATGCTGTTAATAGGTGTTCTATTCTATTCATTAGTTTTATTCTTGTCATTAAAGGTTGAAATAAGTGGTGTAAATACTGGACTCTAAAGAGTAGCATTTAGAGTACTAATAGTAGCTGATGCTGCCTGAACATCTGGATTTTAGGGATTTACTTCTGGTCACTTACTGTAAATCCCATGGGCCCTGGAAGTCCTCTTGATCCTTTTTCTCCTTTCTCTCCTTTCAAATCCTATTACACAGAAAAGAAGAATTTACTATGGTCTCTTGGATTTTTCTGTGCTTACCATAATGCTCCAGTTTTACAAATGGGAAATCCTCATGTCACCAGCAAGCTTCTTTAAGCAGAGATGGCTCTACATAGATGACTAAGAAACAGAAACTTCCTATCAGGGCTCCTGACTAAATCTATGATGTTTGAAAAAGAAACTGGTTCTGCATGTATTTCAGAACAGAACAAGGTCAAAATAACCTACTTGTGATTGCATGCAAGGGGACTGCAGTAAATATCCCCAAAAGGGCAAAAAGTAGCAAGCAAAAAACCAAATAAACCTTAGCTGCTTCACTGGAGCTACAGTTCCTTCCCAAACTTAAATGCAGTGGCTGCCCACACCATCCTTGCCTCTGTGGACATAAGATTAGATCATTGTATAGCACCATCATATATTGGGCCACAACCTAAGATCACTGTAAAACCAAAGTTTAGGGAGTGCCTAATCATTACCTGGTTAGACTGATGCTCCAAACTATTTATGTAACAATTTTTGAGGTTTTTTTAAACCTTAATGTCCAATGTCTCTGAAAAATTGCCATTTCCCTATGATCAACTACCACAGCTGTGACTGCAAAGTGCTCCAAGGGGTCCATATTTGATTTAAACAGGGAGAGCTGCTGTGCCTAAAGGCTGAATCTTGCTTCTGTGATCCTTCTCTTCCCTCCTCAATACAGTTTTGTGCAAAATTCACTTTTCATTTTAGCACTAAATGGAGGAAGGAGTTTTGCTACATCCATGGATTAGTTGAAAATCGAATAAGAAAAACAGAGTCAAGATCAGGTTCAGGACTTGTCCTGTTAATATGTGAATACTTAAAATAAATGTTGTTTAATTTCTATATAAGGACAAAAATCAAGAATTTTAATTCATAAAGCAACACTTAAAATGAAAGCTGAATCAGAATATTTCCTTTCTTTAATATTTATTGTCTTCCCAACACTTTCCATGATTACTCATGTTTCAGTAAAAGCAATGAGAAAACAAACTACAATTTGTACATGAACATGTTGCAAGCTTTTTTGTCACTCTGGTAGCTCAGAGTCCTGATATTTTCAGTGACAAGGCCGGGAGGTTCAACACAGCTGTGGCTTTGAGAACCATTCAGAAAATACACGTTGATTTGGGGAAGCTAAAAGTGATTTCCTCTTCATGTACTCCGAGATCCACAGCAGGTGGATCCATGCAGCATTCCAGTGGCATCGTGCAGATGTGCAAATGGACACGCAGGCTCCAGCTGAGCTGGATGTACAGACACTAAGGAGAGCTTAATATCTAACTAAACAAGCCTGGAAAATGTTAGGGTGGGTAAAAGTAAGTGAAGAAGAAAATGAAGATGAAGGTGTCCCCTTGAAGTCAAATCTAGGGAGGTGGCTTATTGGATGTAACAATTTTACTACCGTCATGTTGTCTGGTCCACTCAGCGTCACAATGACAGTTCCTGGTGGTCCAGGAGGGCCAGTTAACCCCGTGTCACCCTAGAAAGAAAAAAGAAAAATAGAGTCATTAACAGACAGTGTGGTTTTCCAACATTTTCCAGCAAAAGATTTCCACATATATACTGAAAACTTTCATTTCACACTACTTACTTCCCTAAACATTTCACCACAGCGTATCAGAACATGCAGAACACAGACACAAAACTTACAAAATGTTTTACACTTTTTATGGAATTACCTTTCTTCCTTTGCTTCCTATTACTTTCAGTCCCATAAGACCCTGTAAAAAAAATCCCCCAAAATTATTTTTTAAAATATTTTAAAAACACCTACAAAAATGAGTTAATTGATGGTATACATAACAGAAAGTCTTCATTTTTATTACCAATCTGAGACTACCTTAGGTCCAGGAGGTCCTGCTTTCCCTGGCATGCCCTACAGAAAAGGAAAAAAAAAATATCCTTAATTAAAAAAAAATCACAACCTTTAGCACTGATATAGGTGTTTTGAAGAACTCATCTTCAAATGATGAATTATATCACTATTTTTATTTTTTCTTCCACTTTTACAACCACAAGTCATTGTCAGTGGGTGACAGACTTTATACAGTCTAGTTGCAAACATACATCTCTCAAAGTTATATATATATATATATATATATATTAGTATTTATAGTGAATGAATGGGTAGTCATTTGGGAATTAAAAGTTATGCCTATGTAGACAAGGATGCCTCTGAAAATATAGAAATTATCATGCATAAAAATAATCAAAAGAAACTGAAAACAAGAAATCAGATGTCTGCAGAGGGACATGGATTTTACATACACACGTGTCTAGACCTGAAATGAGTCTGGGAGAGTCAGGTACTTGTATTTGTGTAATTCCATAGGGTTCAGGGAAAGTCAAAGGTTGAAGTAACAAGGGAGATATAAGTTCATACTCACTAAAGGTCCTGGAGGGCCCTGTGGTCCAAGTTCCCCAGGATATCCTTGAGCACCCTGGGCACCCTACATATTAAAAAAGAAACAGGAATAAATCTCTGGCAAGATTATAAGCAAATCAACAATGAACTGAATAGCAAACAGAAGACCAGCACTGTTCCTGAATTTCTTTTTCACGTCTCAGGATAATATAGAATTTTAACTCTTCCTCACTACTTCATTGGTTGCTGTATGTTTTGAAACATGAGAAAATATATCTGTTCTAAAGCTAAAATACTCAAGTGAGGATGTAATTCTTCTGAGAAATGTGGATTTATAATCCATATAGTCCTATTAAGGGTCCTAATAAGCCTTCAATCTTTCAAATATTCTATTCAATAAACCCTATATTTCAAAGCTTCACTTTCAAAGAAATGAAAAAACATTTTTTAAATTTTCTTTGTAATTTAATGCTCTCTGCTTATTGTAATACTCAAAAGAAATGTCAGCTCTGTCTATTAATGTCCATTTTTAAAATATAGACCATACTGTCCTTTGTTAGTACTCTAGAAGTTGAGTTGGTCTAATCTGTTCAATCTTACTTCACTGGGAATTTTAGCAGTTGGACTAGATGGCCATTATAGGTCCCTTCCAACTATTCTGCTCTATTCTATTATTCTATTCTATTCTATTCTATTCTATTCTATTCTATTCTATTCTATTCTATTCTATTCTATTATGTAGGGGTAAACTCATAGATCTATGACCAGTTTTTCTCCATATCTAAAGAACTGTTTGTCTGCAACTTGACTGGCCCATCTCACTTTACTAACACATAATGGACACTGTTGGTTCTGATGGCAAAGTTAACTACAATTATCTTGGTGTACTCTTTTTGTAAAGCCAGAGAGACTTCTAATATATAGTATTGATCAGATTATATAAAGTTAATAATTTAAGTCAGAGAACTGTTTTCTGTTTAGAAATGTGACATAGTTGTGAAAAATACTGTCTCTACATTAAATAAATAATACATTTAAATTACATAAAATACAATATATTTTTAACACCTACTGATTTTATGTACAATGGGGTTTTTATATTATTTTATATTATTTCATATATCTGTCTCATTGTCTTAATTTTGAGTTACCTGAAGTCCAGGCATTCCTGGCAATCCAGGATCACCTTTTGCACCATACTCTTGGCTATATCCATCTGCAGGGGACCCCTGGACAATCATATAAAAAGAAAGATAAAAAGTTACGCTGTAGAACTCTCTAGTGAAACAAATCTTCTAATACAGTTTGTAGGGAAATAAGCAGCATCAGAACTGCATAATGATGGAAATTGTCCACTATGGATAATTCTACCTTTAAAAAAGATTTTATTAAACAAAATATACCTTTTTCAGTCATTCCAGCTCTCTGTTAGGAGAAGTCTTCTTTCCAGATATACCTACATTACTCAGGCACTGTCCTTGCCTTCAATTTATTTTTGATTCTTTTTAACCCTTTAAAATACTCTCTAGTCCATCTGCAGATCTCCCTATGGATTCATAACCTGTTTGGGGGAGGAGCTTAGTTCCTTGTGTGCTTGCAAGTGTTAAATTCCCTGCATGCAGTAACAGTAGCTTAAGGGAAAAACAATTATATACCATTTTGTAACTTGAGGTGAATGGTACACATACAAATGAGGCACCAAACTTTGTGGTTGCTTCCTCTGGACAGTAAACCTTCTGTTTCCCATGAATGGTGATGTTAAGAACTCTTTTCCAGCAGCAGACATACACACAAATTGTTGACAACCAATAAATACTTTGTGTAATATGATGCAAATAACTGACCTTCTCTCCTTTGATACCATCAATACCCTAGGAAGAAGAACAGTCATATTAAAACAGAAAAGTAAAAGAGACAGTGCTCAAAGGATATGTTAAATATTCTCTAAGCTTGGTGCTCTTCAAGTTATTTATTTCCATGAAGAAGGTGTGTAGTTGGGTTTATTATGCCAGACTTCAAGTAAAGAAGAAAGAGCATATTGTTAAAAAATATGTCACAGGTACAACTCTACAAGTGAAGGCAGAACTGTTTTGAAGCCTGACCTTAACAAATGAATAAAAAAATAAAACCAGGAGAGCTGGTAAAATAAAGATCATGTTTAGAAATTATTAGATTTGAAGCCACTGGAACTTGTCAGAGAGCATTTCTTTTCCATTTATTCAGAAATTTCTCTTAAAAACACATTTCTGCAGAGAAAAAACCCAAATCCTAGGGTTAAAGCAATGCACCCAGAATGAGAAGTTCTGGGTTTAATTCATGATTCTTATCAACTTAATTAAGCCATTTTTACCTCAAAGATATTTATGTAATATTTTACATATATTTTTGACATGTTTAGAGATGTAAGTGGTAAATTTTCATGAATATCCCTTGAGACTAAAGAGCTAACTCCAGTCAATGAATGTCATGCACTCATTAACTAAGAAGTTGAGGCCCAACATGCAGCCAGTAAAGCATTACTTTGGTCTCTTTACCACACAGTTTTCATACTGATAAAATGGAGATACCTATATATTTCAACTGTCGTCAATATGAGCTAATGTGAGGCTTTACCCTCCTTCAGTGACTGGCTCTATGTGGTAGGAATGCACCCAATCATGAATTTCCCAGACACCTACTGGAACACCTGGAGCACCTCTTCTACCTGGAGGACCTGGAAATCCTTGGTCACCCTGAAAGCAGTAACAGTGATTGTTAATGCATATTATTGTTTATTATTTAGCCTGCTTTTAGCAAATGTGATTATAAAAGAAGTTTTTTATGTCATCACACTAAAACTGTGGTGCATTACCACCATATTTTGCTAGAAGGGGAACATAGCATTGTATGGGTCTCGAGTTCTGCCCCAGACACCAGGTTTTATTTGCTGTTAGCTCAGTTCACTGTTACACTGGAAATGTATGATTTTCTGTAGGAGGCAGTATTCTGATTCCCTTTTTCAGAATACAGGAAGCATTTGCTCACAAAGCAAAGGAAATCCAGTAAATCTGTAACTTAACATTATGTCTTTTAATTACTTTCAGGACTTACGAATTGTCAACTGCAAGCTAGATACTGGAGAAATAAAATTAATTAACCGTCTCTTCTATAACCTATTGCAACAGAAGGACATGTTGGACAAAACTGATTGGGTCTTCTGGATTAAATGAATGAAATTTATCAGTCAAAATATCAAACATTATTCTTAACTTTTAGCAAAGTTTAATTATCTATCTTGCACAAAAAGGCAGCACTTTTCCTTCCTCTGGCCTCATGATTCCAGCTTTTTCTAACTCATAAAGTCACAAACCAAAACAAATTGAAGTTTTTGTACTTTGGGGGAGGTGGGGGGTTGGAATTTAGAATACTTTTGGCCATTCCCAAGCACAGCCAAACAATCTCCAGAACATTCAGCTTGGTTTGTACCTTTGTGCCGTTGCACCCTGGAACCCCCGGGCGCCCAGGAGGCCCCACAGATCCCGGTTCACCCTAAAAAGAGGCACAAAATTGACACAGGCTTTGTTTTTGCACATTCATATTGCCCTACAGAAACACTGAAAAGTTTATGTTGGAGCAGTGTTTCACAAGACTTGACAGATTACAATGTATTCTTAAATCATTACAATGAGTAAGAATTGCTGATGCCAAGATTTTTATCTCTAGGCCAATTGACAGAGACAAAGTTGATGTTGAGACTACAGTGAGCACATTGAGCTGAGGATAATTGGGCACTGAAGGCTGTAACAAGAGACAAATGGTTAAATTGGTTTCATTTTTACTTACTGGGAGGCCTGGAGGACCTGAAAATCCGGGTATTCCTGGGAGTCCCTAATCATATAAAACCACAGGAATAATATTACAAATATTAAACAAAAGCAGTTTTTCTTTGATCACATTCATAAGAAGATGATTCTGTCAAGAGATCATTATTTCCTTAACTTTTCTGACTGTGAATCAGGCAGAATGGTAGCTTACACACTGTTAACATAAACTGGATTTGCCACAGAAAAAAACCCAAAAAATAAACCTCTTCATGGAATTCTAGTCTAACTTTTTCATAGCACTCCCAAATATTAAATACATACAGCATGAACCTACATAAAGTCTGGCAAAAAAAGCAAAAGCTCTAAAAATAAATAATGTGCATGCATACACCGTGTCATAAATTGTAACCATACTTTAAAATCATATATAATGTTATAATGTTTTGCTTTTATTTTCACATATTATTGAACCAAGTTGGAATTTAACACAACATTTAAAACATAAAAGTTTGCTTAAAATATAAACACTTACTCGTATACCTTTGGGTCCAACTAAGCCCGTAAGCCCTGGAGAACCCTGGGTCACAAATGGAAAGCAATGTATTTCAATAGAAATGAGAAAAAGCACAAATATGTCAGTGGGACATGTAATATTTTTAATCTCAATATCAACATGTGCACACAAAACTAACTATGTAGATAAATAAATTATTTGCCTATTACAGACACTAAATCAAACAACTGTTTAATACAACTTGCATAAATCTTGGTGTCCTGCCCTCCCTTTCAGTGTTTTCAGAGGATGTATCATGGAATCATAGAATGATTCAGGTTGGAAGAGACCTCAAAGACCATGTAGTTCCAACCTCCCTCCCATGGGCAGTGCCACCTTGCACTAGACTAGGTTGCTCAAAGCCTCATCCAACGTGGCCTTGAACACTTCTAAGGATGGGGAACCTCTTCCAGGGCCTCACCATCCTCATACCCTCACAGTGAAGAAATCTGTATGATATGTCTCATCGTAGGTCAAAAAGGTAACAGTGTATGTTGAGAAACAGGTTGCTATGGATTTGTTCAAACTGTGAGAGCTGGAAAGGCTTCCCTGGGAGGAAATAGCTGGAAGGTTCCCAGATATGGGTGATGTCCACATATAATGCACTCTCACCTGCACTGTTGAACTTGGAAAAGAAAACCAGGAGCAGGCCTAAAGGGGGCTAAACAGAGTGGGAGAGCAAGACTGAAAGAAGACAGCAAAGAGTGCAGCAGTGACACAGCACTGTCCTGTCACAGAGCCTGCTAGAATTCTTTCAAGATGCTCAGAGCTTTACTGCTAACAAGAAAATTTTATTGCCCCCAGAAAGGAAATGGGAAACATGGACAATAACATAACTTCTAAAATGCTGGGCCACATTTTGTTTAAGAAAATGTACAGGCATGGAATAGAAGCTGACTGGCAAACACTACAACAGATGGCATCCAGGCTAACAGAGATCTGCTTGCTATATAAACTATCCCTACTTTTTGCCATTCTTGCAGAAGTTATTATCACTTATTAAAAGGGAAATGCTCTACTAAACACCTCAATAAGTTCAAATAAATGGCTCATCAACATGTATGAAATCTACCCTGGGTATCACTTCCACAAAGTACTGCAGAAACCAGATAGGGCACAATAATGCAACAATACCTAAGCAAATGAAAACTATAAACCTCATTTGTTTAAAGCTGTGGTTAACTGCTGTAGCCACATTAGTGCAGGTCCTAGACATGATGTGATTGGGGCAGTACCTTCCTGATTTATACTGTGGTTGAGTTAACACCATATTTACATGGAAATAATTTATTCACCAGTGTCAATTTATTGATGACAGCAAGATTACTGTTCCTCAAGACAAATAAAAATAAAATGTTTTTAATGCACAATTTATTTGATGTTGGGGTTTTTCTGCTTACGCAGGAGTCTTTCATATTCAGCCTTAGTTTAGACATACAGGAAAGAAAGCAAGCTTAAGTCACTGGAGCCACTCTCTCCCTGCTGCAGGCAACTAGATATTTCCTAAACAGACCAAGATTTATCCTAAAAACCACCTTTACCTTCAAATTTTCTTAAACCTGTTTTTCATATTTGTCTCAATAGTAGCTTGTTTCCTTGGTTTTTCCCTGACACATGTCAAAATGTTAATAGATGTTAAGATAAAAATTGAGGCTGTGCTACAAAAATCTGTTCAGATCCATGATCATTGTCATTCAGTGCTTTAGCACTGGCCAATGGACAACTGAGAACAAAAGTCCATGGTTGCATCAGCTGCTTTGACTCAATCCAAAATGACCATGGTAGCTGGTGAACAAATAACATCCCTCGCCAAATGGGAAACTCTGAGACAGGTTTTGGTTTGGTTTTGGTTTTTAAAACAGAATTGTCTACACAGTCATAGCTGACTTTCACAGTAGAGCACAGTAGTTTCTGTGTGTGTGTCTCTCTGTCTCACATACATACCTACCTTTGGTCCCTGTGGCCCTGGAGGCCCTTCTGGACCAGGAAAGCCTCTTTGACCAGGTGGACCTGGAACACCAGGAAAGCCTTTTTCACCCTGTAAATATTAAAAGAATTAAGTTCTTAAAATATCCATGAATTCTCCTTTTGATAGCCTATTTCTAAGGTATTAATTACTTTCAGTACCCCTTAACTTTCTGCTACTGTGGCAGATGTATTACTCTTGCCCACACTGATCTGTTTTTGTGGCCCACCTGTGTGCTGCCATGGCACCACTGAAGGAGGTAACATGCTCCTAAGTATGGCTGAAGCCCTCGAAACACAACAATACTCAAGATTTTGCAGAGTACAGAAGTCAGCTGGCAGCATGAAAAGTTTAAGAAAGCAGCTGATACATATTCCTGGTTAATATTCCTCCATCGTGTTTAGCAACACAAATCCAAATCCATCATAGCAGCCCTAATTTGTAGTCAGCAAACTTAATGGCTGCTGCTCTACAGCAAGGTCAGTTCTGCTTTATATGAAGTTTTACAAAGCAAGCACCCGAAATTCTGCTGTGCAGAAGTTTGTGTGTCTTATTTGATGTACAAGACAGGATCCAAAAGACAACTCTGGGAAGCCAAAATTCTTTGGCTTGTCCCTCCACAAATTCTCTCTCCTCAAAATCCCACAAACTCACCAGATTTTAAATAGCTTCTGAATTAAAATAAAATAAAAATATATCTAAAGATAGAATATAATCCCAGAATAACTTAAGACAAATGTAAGAATTGCATTATGAAGTGATGGTGAGATCATCCACCAGCGTCCAAAGAGAAAAGGATTAACGTTATCCCAGGATGTGCCGCTGGAGGGGGTGCGGTACCAGCTCGCAGGAAAAACAAAGTCCTGGAGCTGCCTCCCCTGAGCTCGCCCTCCCTCACTGCAGCCAAGGTGGGCTGCCCGGGTCCAGAGCAACCCTGCGCTCTCCTAACGCCCTCACTCCCCTTTACACAGCACGGGCAATTTTATCCACACCTTCTTCCCCACAGATCAACAAGAACAGAAGATTTTCGGGTTGGAGAATTTCTTAACATTCAACAGTTATCAAAACATATTGATTAATGCCATTGTCCTGATTTTCCAAAGCTGCATGAAAATCTTCATCAGTGTAAACAATGACTCACTCCTCCCTACAAACTGCTCAGTGATTTAACATGGAACTGATGAAGGCAAGTTGTGAGTGTTCATTCTTATTAATATTTCTCTATTAGTGGGCAGCTTATTTTTTTTCTAGTTTTTCAGCTGGTCTTGATTTCACTGGTTAAGAGAAAGTCAGGTTAGACCAACTACAAAGATTAAAAATAAACATGGAGATTTTACTGAAAATATTACTGTTCTCCTTTCCCACTTATGTAAATGTATTTCAATAATGAACATATTTACTTTGAGAGAAACTTTCTCCAACACTAAAATGAAGCTTCCTAGCAAGACTAACAGTGTTTTCTGTGGTGCAATATGACATTTTTCTCGGTACAAGAAGTACAGGAGTAAAGTTGTGAGTAATTCTTTACCAGCCAGATGTGCCAGTCAGTGGGAGTAATCACAATCCTAAATCTTTATAGATGTCTGGAATCTGTTGCTAAGGCTTAGTAGGGCAATCCCTGTGTTCAGGGTGAGCCTGAATTGCAACCATGACTCCTTCAATAATGCCCCTTTCATTTGTGAATCAGTTGTTTTTCCAACTGCAAGCGGGAGTTTCAAAGAATTTTTGGCATTTGTGTAATTCAGGTTTGAGTAAAAGCCACTCAGAGCCTCTGCCAAACCGCTCCTGGCATCAGGCAGAGCCATGGATCTGTTACTGCTGATGGATTTGATGCTGTTCCTTCAGTGCTGGCAAGGTGTTTGTGATTAGGACCCAGGAACTCATCCCCTGTCTTGATCTACAAGAGATTTATCTGTTTGATGGCAGTGAATGGAGCTTTCCTTCAGGAACCGGAAAAGGGAGGGGGAACAGGGTCCAGAGATGGAAAGAGGGAAGCACTGAACATGACACTCATGACACTCTTGATGGCATTGTGAAATTTGTAACAGGAGAGCTGCTGCCGGGGAAATGGAGCTGTGGGCATTTGTTAGGAGTCTGTGAAAGGGACCTAGTGCCTCAGGCAGTGGTTCTGTTGGTGTTCAAACATCATGTAATGTTGTAAACACACTAAATATGCTCACTTTATCAACTGAACTAATATATTAATAATTTCCAGGTATATAAGGTAATTTTAAAAAAGGAAAATGTAGTTGTTCTTACCTTGCTACCTTTTGTGCTATCACAAAAGCAGGGACTTTTACCCTTGCATACACAGCTCTGAAAAACAAAAAAGAAAAACTTTATAACAAAGTGATTTTTCTCATTGTGTTGTTTGGTGAGGGGCAAATGAAATCTCAGTAATTGTTTCAAAGATAACACAACTTTAAAAAAAATGTTTGTGAAGTGGAAATTCTCAACAGTGGAAAGGAGCTCATTATTCCTCCATACTGTATTTTAAGACAGAAAAGGGCACTAGTTTCATTTTATAGGTGGGGTAAAGGCCAAAAAGCCATGCTTGCCACCACCAGGGTAATAAACAGTAATGTAATAACAGTAATAACAGTATGAAATGTAAAATTCAATTGGTTGCGCTCATAACACTAAACATTGATGATTCTTCAAAAAAATTACTGCAGAAATGAACACATATATTGCTATTTTTCTTAGATTACAATTCTATTCCTTTTATCCTCCTCTGTTCCTGAGCTGATCTGTGTGACAGTGGGTGCCCTCACACAGGGATGTCCCCACTCCTGCAGCAGGTCCTGAGCTGTAGCTGCTTCCTGAATGAGTGAGTCCAGCTGAGCCTGGAGCTCAAAGCCCTCCTTGGAGGGCTGAGTGTTGGACTGCAGCACCCAAACTCCTCTGTGCCTGTGACCTCTCCTGTGCAGTGTGGCAGAGCTCTCTGGGAGCTCGACTAACAGTGCTCATGCCCTGGGTGCTCTGGCAGCAGGAGCTCAGCAGAGCTGCAAAGCAGAGCTGAGATCCTGGGAGAACATGGGAACACTCTGCTTTCCTGGGCCCTTCTGCTAGAGCTGTTGTGCACTCAGAACCTCACTAGCCCAGTCTGTCTGGGAAAGCTCTGCAGAGGATTTTTCTACAGGTCATGTTCACATATCCTGTTTCAGTGGAGGGGAGAAAAAAACCCCCTAAGCCGTTGTTAACATAAGTATGATATATACCAAAACATTATTGAGGTTATTAAAGCCATGATTTTCATAGAGATGGGGAGTAAACTGCATATACTGTCCTACTTGGTACATTTAAATTCTCTCATTTGCTTTTGAAGTTCTTGCTGAAGGACTTCTATTGAACCCCTGTAGCAAGAGGGTAATTTTTTACTTTATCCTCCCACTTTAGTAAGTATTTTTATCATGATACATGATATACCATATAGCTGTACCATGTACTAGGATATATATAACTATGTTATAGTTACAGACAATAGGAATTGGACAACTATCCCATATTTGTTATGAAGATATTCTTCTAAATTGCATAAAATTCAGAAAAAAAGGAAGAGGTGTATTTTTTCTTAAAGGATTAAAGCCTTTAAGATGGTATGATATGAAATTTCTATTTAGATCTTATAGGTAGAATTAATTAGCCCCTACAGCTGGTTAGATTACAGCAGTCACACTGTTTCTAATTGGTAACTTTTTCAGTGGTGTTCTCAAAAAAATAGAAAAAAAAAAGGCAGAGGAAAAAAAGTACTCCACTACATTTTAAAATTATAATGTCAGATTGTCATTCAATTTAAATTTTCCTGTAATAATCTGTTCAGGGAAAATACTTCACGGAATTGAAAAGCCTCTTTTCTTCCCACAAGCGAGATCAATTTTTTCTATTGTTTCTGTTCAAAACTGAGGTGTGTGGTGTCACAGACACATTTCATGGGGTTTGCCTCTTTCCTTTGGTTAGACTGGGAAATTTGACATCCAGTTAGGAACTCCACATCCAGTCACTTTAGGTGTTTCTTTTAGGATGGAGGAAAGATGCTGCAAGTAGTTGCTGTTCTCTGTGGACTTGAAAATTCCTTATAGTTGCTGCTTGTCTTTCAGGTGGCTGAAGGTAGGTGAGATGATGCCACCTATCAATTTTAGAACAGGTGCAGGGAGCATTCCTCCAGTGAACAGCTATTTAAACATTCATTTACCAAATAAAGCAGAAATTAAATCAGTTGGCCACAAAAAGCAAATCCCCCAAGAAATTATTGTATCTGCCTGTGTTCTAGAGACAGATCAATAGGTGCTCTTCATGTTTCAAGAAAGATTTTTAAAGAGTTGCAAACATTAAATACTTGATTCTTTGGCATATTTAAAGAAGACTCACTCTTCCCCTGATCTGACAGTTGGAATTCAAGTGGTACTGCATCAGAAATTTGGAAAACAAAGGTGTCATGTAGGACAGAAACCGTGTAGCTATGTTACCTTTACTATTATGTTAATCAACATGGTTATATCACCAGAGGCACAAGAATAAACACTAGCGCAGAATTAATAACAAACTAAGTATCCTGATTTCTTCTTGTTGAGGTCAATCAGTTTGGTATTGCATAATCTAAATTCACTAAGTCAGTTATATGACAGATATTTTAACCCTTTAAACATCAATACCAGAGGATAAAGTGACATATATCTCAAAGTAAATTTGGAATAATCTGTATGACAGCTGATTTTCTTGATCCCTATTCAATGACAGTACCTTCCATCCCAAAGCACTTTCTTTAAAATAGGTGACACAGAATATTGGTACAGCTTTGCTAATCAGTATAAAAAGGGTAGCTGCTCAAGGAAATACACAGTGAACAGTAAAATTAGCCTTAAATGGAAGGTACTGCATTCCACTGCTGTCCAGGGCTGGTGAGTGACTCAAGCTTCCAACTTTTTAGGGCTTGCATATGACAATTGTCAATTAACTACAAGCCCTATGAGACCCAATTACCAGCAATCTCAGGTGCTGATTTAGCTGACAGATTCAGTAGAGACATGTCTGAGTCCAGGAAAGGTGCTGTTTACTGAGGAAAAAACAGTATTCTAAATTCTCAGAACTTCTTCAGTGTAACTGGGACCTGGCTGACCATAGAGAGCTTTCCTGAGAAATACCCACAAGTCATTTACCATCATAATTCTATGGACCTTCATGGAGTTGCACCTTATTTCTGCCTGTGAGAGCAAAGCCAAAAGAAGATTCTTTACAGTATTTGTATGCAAAGCACAGTTTTCCACATGTAGAGGAACCACAAAATGATATTACTTTTCTGTAAGAGGTATAATCTGCAGAAGACCTGAGGTGTACAGATACAGAAGAAACCTTTTTCTTTTATCTTTTAATCAAAGACAATCCAGTGTGAAATTAAATGCATGAACATGTAGAAACTTATGGTGCTACACAAGTAATCAAGGTTAATAAACTATGTAAAGAAAGAGAGCATTTGCTCTTCAAGAACTCAGAATGCTTAGAATGTGTTTAATTTGCCATTAGTAAGCTTTCAGATCTATTTAGGTCTTTTTGTGTACACATATCACTTTAAACTAAACTGAAAAGACCAAAGATGATTTTACATTACACAGTCAGTTAGCTGGATAATACTAAATGTTTTGGCATATGATTTTTTGCGTAAGATTAGATTATGCCTTCTGTAAAGGAGCTTTGAACCAAAAAATCATTGCTCATTTATACTGCTGGATGGTTCCACATCCTTGCAAGATGCCTGAAGCTCCTTTAACAAAGGATCATAACAAAACGATAGGATGTTGCCAGGTTATAAAAGAAGTAAATTGAATATTAGTTATTAATGGTTTATTCAAAACTCTCACAGTAACATCTACGTAAGTATGTATTAACAAAGCCACAGGTTTTTTTGTTTTGTGATTTTCATAATAATAACGAATTATTAAATATGGTAGATGGCACTAGATTTTTGACCTAAAACCCATGCAAAAGGATAAAGCTAGATCATTGTATGAATACCAAATCAAATTAATTCACCAATGAACCAAAATTCAAAAACCACAGCACTTTTTTGGAGTAATTTATAGAGGAGCTCTTCTCAAAAGTGTTTTCAGTGATAGTTGTAGTATTTTATGCTTTTTGAATATTTGCAGTTGTACACGTTGAAGAACATTTACTGCAGTGGTTAATGTTTTGTTCAGTGGGTGCAACCTTATCTATAACAGTGAATTGCCCTTCCTACACTATGGGATTGGATTCTGTGGGGCTCTGACATCTTCCTGGCCCCTATTCATAGACTAACTTAACCATCTACTTAAAAGTGCTCCAGTCCTCTCCTTCACAGAATTCCTCAAAGAAATTACAAAAAAAAAGAAGGAATAAATAACATACTGCAGACTATGTTGTCACCTATACAAAGCTTACTGTATGTTCAGCATGGCACTGCTACTCCTACCACTGCAGTCGTGGCAACTTAATCTGGAGCCTCAGAGAGGATCTTGCACAGCCCCCAGAACTTTGCCAGTGGCACTGGTTCTATGAAGGATGTCAGAAAATGTATTCAGGGACGTTATCAAACCTGAAAATGTCAAAGGATGTGACAAAGTGTTAATGTAAGGAAAAGAGCCAGCAATAATAGGCCTCCTACTCTGGCAACAGCACAGGCTTTGAGTCCTGTCACTCACAGTGGTGGGGCAACACAGTCATCCTGGGAATGGTTTAAAGGCAGGGAGATGGAGAGCAGACAAAATGAGCCAGTGAGGTGATGAGCCGGTATTTGTTTGTTGATCTCTTTTTTGAAATGACATATATGATGACAAAACAGTCAAAGTATTTATTTGTTTTTCCAGATCCAGAGAGGGTCGGAGTACCTCAGCTATTATTTCAAAATACATATTTGTATTAAAAATACTGCACCCAGAATAGAGAGGCAGCAAATTGTGTTGCTGCAGGAAACAAGCATCATACTGTTTAAGTGTATTTAAGATCAAGACCACACAGGATGACTTAATAAAGACATTCAGATGAAAGCTGAGATGCAATTAAATGTATTCTGTAGGAATACAGTAATGAGGCTGCACTTTTGGCCTAATTGATCTTTAATTTCATGGGCAAACTCTACTGATGCCCAAAGTAAATCCTGGTTAACATAAATGAAAGATGACTGTGCAACATGAGGTATTCTAAAATGAATTAAAAGCAGTGCAAGTGATATCCATTAATTACTCTGGACAGTAAAAATAGCCCAGGTGTCTTCTGTCAAGTTGGTGATGAAGCTGTCGCCTTCCATCACTGGTTGTTCTAACTGCTGAGCAGGCTCACTTTTAAAAAGGCAAGCCTGATTTTTCATTTCAAATGAAATACTTATTAGCATCTCACCTATCCTGCCACAAGGTCTTTATATCCTGACATCTAGAATGACTAAATCAGAACTCCATCAATACATACAACAAGACTTACTAGACAATATCTATTTTTCTGTGATGCCACTTTTTTTTTCTTTTTCATCTTTCTGCTCATTAACAATATCCTGAACAGCCTACAAATATGCAGGTCATCTCCGTGGTCCTTTCTAAGTGGAAGTAAATTATCAGCTAATTTCCAGTTTTACAAAATTTCTCTTAAGTTCCAATAGTTATTAAAAATTATGTATCAGTGAGCCAGCTCCTTTAAGAGTCTTGATTATGAATTTTCAAGGGCTGCTGACACACCGAGATTTCTGAATTCTTCCTGAGCTGCCTCAGTGCAGAGCAATCACTTTACACATCCCAGCTGCATCTATAAATCACAACTGAGCACATAGAACAATCCTGCTCAAACAGTTGATGTTAATACAGTGCTTAAAACTACAAAAGGCCCATTTCCCTCATGTTCTCTACTACGTTTTCTATTACAGCTAATAAAAGTGGGTGTAACACACTACCATTACAGTAAAAAGTGGAAAGTTTTGCTTTAACATTTATTGACACTACAGACTTGTGTAGATGTGCTGCACAGAGGTGTTAAATGCTGCACTTCCTGAAGGACACTATGGTGGTAGCTAAAGTTTCTAGCTTGGACACAGTTATGATTTTGCACATTTATCCTTCCCTGCTCAAGCAGAAGTTCTGAGAGCAGAGCTGTATAGAAAAAAGTTCCCACTGTGAAAAAGGCTACATAAGGAAAAACTTTTTTTTTTTTTTCTGATGCACCTGTGTTAGGATACTTAGCTAGACTAGCACAGTCAGTAATTCTAGCTAGACATGGTTGGTAGATATGTGACCCTGGCAGCATATCCCTCATGTTGCACAACTGCAAATCACCACGTAGTGTACAAGGTACTGGAGAATGAGGTCCCCTCACTCCAAAATATTGCTATCAAAACAAAATACCAGTCTCACAATTACAATCTGTATACTAAAAGTTTTTCATGCATTCTAAGCATCAAACATGAATTCATTAAAATTATCAAAGACCACGAAGAACTTTGTGTTTTTATAGTGATTGCTGGACCAGTACAACAAAACCAAATTATTAAGCCTTCAATAAGTATAGACAACATAGAGCAGAAATAGGAGATGATGAGATGAAGGAAAATATGTCAGTTCCTAAAGCCTGAAACATTGTTTAATGATTTGTGAACTGGAAGGCAGCCAGACATTCCTACCTTAGAAGACTCCTGTTAACAGCCATGTATGCTACCAGAATTCACAGCATTTTGCTCACCAGTTGAATACCCAGCACACAAAGAAAATTATTTCATTTGGACTTTCCACTATAAAGGAATACACCTTTAACCTAACTAATAAACAACTTGGTCAATAATACCTAACACAGAGAGACTGGGTCTCAAAGGACACAGCAGGAGAAAGCTGTTATGCTACAGTTGTTGAATAAGCTCCATTAAACACTTGTAATGGGAACCTTGCTCAGGGAATAACTACTGAATCAAGATGTCCCCTTGGTGACACGGGTCCTGTATTACTGCCTTCGTGCTGCTTTCAGTGTGAGGTGCAGGAGAGGAGTCCTAAACATTTATGATCATAGGGAAAAACATAACACTTCACAGAAGCAAGATTTTGCATTTGACTGACAGATAGACAGTCCATGATCACACCATGTTAACACACGTGTCCTTCTGAACTTGGTAAGAATTTCCTTACTTTGTATCCATAATTTTAAACTGTTATGAGTTCTTTTGGAAACGGTTTGCTCTTTCATGGAATATAAAGATATATTTACCATGGTACTTCAAACCAACTAAGATAAATGACACATAGGGAGAAACTGAAGAAGCTGCTGTACGTGAACATTTAAACAACTTTCTATTATGCCAAGGGAATATGTGCATGAACCTCCTTTTTCACTTCAGAGATTGAAACCACTTTTATAAACCTTTTCTTACTTTTTAAAGAAAAGTCTTGTTGGGTAAGAACTTTTGTATTATAACATTTTTGTAGTGCTAGCCAAAACTCTCATAAGTACCCATATTTAACATAACAGAAAAGCAGTAACATAAACCTTAATTTAAACAGTATAAACCAGATGCAAACAAAATTTTCATAGAATTGGTCTCTTGACTATGCTTGATAAGCATAAATTAATGTCCTTGGGGGGAAAAAACACTGAATAGAATAAAAAAAAAAAAAGGTAAACACCCTGCAATTCTCTTTTTTTTCCTTGAGATATACTTACTACACAGCATATCTTTTTTTGCTGTGAATAAGCCTGTCTGTACAGATGTTTCCAGAAATCACTGTAACATAGCTGTTCATACTATTCTCATGAAAGCACACACCACTCATTGGTCACTGGTGTATGTCATACACTCACTGGGTGTATGTCCCACATACAACTTCCATGTTGCCAACAACACTCTTCTTCAAGCAGTTACATTACAATTAATTATACTGAGCTTCTCCCTTGTCTCCAACTCACTATCAGTAACCAGTTAGGAAGTGTGAGAACAGCAGGGCTTAGCAATCTTCACTCTGCCCCTATGTCATCATCACTGCCTTAGGATAAAACAGGTAAAATATTTTAATTCAGGAAAAAACAAACACGCTGAGTTTTCACGAACTCAAATCATTTGTGAGCTCTGTAGTGATGGCTGCTAAAGCCTATGTTGTACAAGTTGCCTAAAATTACTCAGTATCTATGTAAGCAGAGCTGGCACACTGTGTGCAGCTTTGGAAAACTGTAAGTTGAGGCTTTCGAGTCTCTTGTTTTTGTTGGGGGTTTAATTCCTTTTGGTCTATAAAGAGAAGATACAGAATTATTCTCTTTAAACAAAAAGAATGGTAGTTTTCCTTCTTCTAAAACACAGAATATTTTGACACCTATATGTTTATAATGACCAATATCTTACTGTACAAATAATCTAACTAGGGTGGAAGTCACTGTGATGAGGACTATCAGAAATTGAACCAAACTGTTCCTGATATATTCAGATGGGTAAAGTCTCCACAGACAGACCCATAAACCCCATCTCTCTGGGTTTCTTCTCCTGACCTTGAAGAGGACATAGGGACAACAGAAATAAATATTCTTCTTTTCCCCTAGAAAAAAAAGACTAGGCAATTCAGGCCACAGAATTTTGTTTTGTGTAGCAAAACACCCCTTTAAGGGTGTTTAATCAGCTTATTCATCCGTGTTCTTCTTTTCTAACAGTCATCTTAAAAGAGCAATTTAATAACAAAGAATACACATCATTTAACTAGTGAATTTTTGCTTACCTACCATAATATACTGAGCATTACATGACACAATTTGTATTTCTTCCCAGCTTTTGAATGTGGGAATAGTATTCACTATAATTTTTGTCTCCTCAGGCCTGTATATTTGTATATTCATAAAATTCCTGGTGTGCATCTTCTGTTAAGTGGTGCAAATAGCAATGAAAGCAACAGTAGCTTGTTCAGAGAAAGCTTATTGCACATGCTTTGGTTCCTCCTTATTTGAAAGGCTCTGTGATTTCACAGAATGAAAAAAACAAACAACAAAAAACTAAAAGGTCACTTTTTCTTGCAGCTTCCTCCAAAATGACACATGAAAAAGACACAGAATAAAGCCTTAGCTAAAAAGCCTTCACTAAACCAGGCAAAATGGAAAACCTGTAAACCCGTGAGACTTGTGCCCTATCACAAAATTGCTAAGACAAATAATGCAAATGGAACTAAAAATACACTAGGTGTGACAAAACAGAACTTTTTCAGTGTGTGAGAGACTGGGGCTGTAAACAGTTAAGAAAAAAGGCTTTTTGTGTTTCACTTTCCTCCTAGGCTCCTGTAATCCATGCCAACATACTGAGCCTTCTAGTATTACTCTGTTAGGCAGCAGGGTGAGAATGTGACAGTAAAACAGATGACCGGACATCCCATCCTAGTTGCACTTAATAGCAAAGGATTCTGTTTCAAAGACATGTTATGATAGATCAGCTCTAGGTATTGCAGAAGAGACTGCTAGCAGAGATTACAAAATAAAATGGTTATATCTCTACAAAATGCAAAATACTGAAGAAAGACCCAGTGTTTGCCTGCCTACTCTAACAATTTTAGTGACATTATTCAGCCAGAAAAATAACTTGAATTATAGAGTTTTGCCCAGATGTGTATTTACTTTGTACCTTTGCTAGAAAACTGTTCAGTTTTCACAGATGTTTACTAAGGTCACCTAAGAAGGTTCATCTTCCTTCAGTTGTATGAGACAACATACACACAGGCACACTTCACATTTCTTGGCCATCAGAGCAAGCCTCCACGTGGTATAAGACAGCAGAACTCCACTGATTTTGATGCACAAACTTTAGGGTAACTGCTAATTTATGCTGACTCTTTTGGCCCAGTAGGAAAAGCCTTGCTCTGCAGTGCTCTGACATTGGCCTATTCCTCCATCCAGATGATGGCTGAATTACAGCTCACTACAGAGGCAATCGGGGGCAGAACAGCCCAGTAGAAGTTGGGCCCAATTATCAGAGCAACAGCCTCCTTGACTTCAGAGCTGGGATCACATTCACCAAATCAAAGAGAGCACTTCACAAAGGACCTGTTTTTCTAACTTGCTCAGTGAACTCCCTTTTGTATATTCAGGTGCACATCTTCCCTTCTCAGCTGCCTTGTGCAACAAAGAACTTGGGCACTTCTGAAGGCTGACAGAGGAGGAACATTCTCACTGGGACACTTGGTCCCTCCAACACCTTGATTCCTAGTTAAACTAAGCAATTCAGCCTGCATCCCATTCTTACCAGCCTCGGACATGGTCATGGCTGAGCTAGAACACTATTTTTTCCTGTCAGAGCAATGTATTAAGATCTATTTGTGACAGTAATACAGGTTGCATATAATTAAAAAGAAAATATTGCTTAAGGAAGAAGACTAGTTTATAAATATTTGCATGCAAATTCTAACATTTGTAAGAAGTAAAATTAATTGTGGAATATGAACACTTGCATCTAGTCACAGACAATAAGCATGAGAAAGGGAAGGCACAGAAGATCTTCCCAAGTCTTGTAATCACCTAGTTTGTTATCTCCCCTCCTGTTCAAGCAGTGCATGGTGGGAAATATGAAGTGTAATTATGGAGGCAAATACAGAATAAGGAGCACTTAATTTTATCCCGTGGGCTAACAAAACATTGCAACAGTATTTACAACACAAGTTAAAAAGTGGTAGCAACATAAGGTGCAGCTAACTTGCAGTGCAGGAATCTTACTCAAGTAGAAACTCTCTTTTGTCCTGTTCTGAAAAAATACTGACATGATGCCATCACAAAAATGATCAATGCCACTAAGCAGCGCTATTGATTCAGTACTAATGAACATGACTGAGGTATTTTTCTTATTAGTGTCATTCAAAACAGTAAATTTCAGGAAATACTTTTAGATTAGTGTTTAATTTCAAGATATACAAGAAGTACATGAAGGGTACCAGAAGACAGGACACACTTAGGGGAATTAATTGAATTGTACATGGGCATCAACAGCACCAATTCCAGCTGCTGTTAAACAAAATGAAACAATGCAAAAGCAAATCCACTTTTTTCTGAAAATAAAAAAAAGAAATGAGGAGTAAGAAGGATCTTGTACCCTGTGAAAACATATTGATACTAATGATTATTATTATTATCACTGATTTAAATGAACAGTGGAAAAATCTGAAGAATTATAAAACCAGTATTTGTAGTGAAGGAATACATCAAATGAGCTGAAAAGCCTTTGACATGGGAAGATGCTACTTCTGCTGAGTTTTCAGAAGATTAGAGCATGCCAGTGGCCAAGAATGCAGATAATAATACTCCCTAGCAGGTGCCAGAAAGTTCAGCCTCCTCAGGGCAGGGAAGTCTGGACTCTGTGAAGAGCTGTGAGGACCAAAATTTGCTGTATAAACAGCAGCAGGCATAAATTCACAATTTTCTTTCTTGTCTTCAGGAATAAGCTACACTTAAAATTTTCTATGTTGCAACATTTTTTAATTGATGCAAACAGCAAAAGTATTGCTTGCTGGTCAAACATCAATTTATTTTCATATGAAAATGTAGCATGAATTTAAAACATAAACAATACTTATCTCTTTGCAATGAACAGTTTAACTAAGATGCAATGATTTATTCATCAATCATTTCATATCAATTACAGTAGCCACTAATATTTAATTAGTTTAGATAAAACTTTTTAACAAGTTCTCGTTTGCTCCATCATCTAGAACATTTTGTTAGATTAGACTTCCTCTTTTGAAAAGATCAGCATTTTCATAAAAGAAGAGAAATTATGACATCTGAATCTTAAATTGCAAGCCTAGTTTAAACTAAGCTCAAACATTTGAGATCTGCTGAATTTTCAGAGCATCACTGAATCAATACATGTTCAAACTTTGCTTAAACAGCAAGATTTCTGTAGAAGACACTTCCTACCATTCCAAATCCTGTCTTTAAGACCTAAGTGTAAATGAGGATCCTGTAACAAGAATGCTCCAGAAAACTGATATTTCAGAGCTCTATGATTTACCTTAAGCAGAAAGATTGCTAAAGAACTGTGGTACACGAGTTGGTGACACAGGCAAATATTCCAGGACCACACTGAGGTTGCTAAAACCGAGTTGAAATGCTTTACTGGGCCATATATGGGGTCTTACTTGCTAATACACTTCTTTTGCTCTTCATTTTTAGATAAAAACATGAAACAGGATGACAAGATTAATACAGCCAGAAGAGAGGCTTAGAAAAAGTGTGAGTGTGTGTGTTGTGGGAGGGGGAAGGCACTCCTGGAACACAGCCTGCCCTCTCTAACTGCCATCCAGAAGCACATATGAGGATGTCCAGCTCTTCAAAGCAACAAGAGCAGCGGATGGGAGACACCAGCAGAGGAAGAGAAGAATGGAATAAAACCCAGAAAACTGGGTAGAAGAGAGAGGCAGGTCTTGAGTTTATTACTCTTCCACAGCTTGCTTTACACTAGGCATCTGATGTAGGCAGAACCTGAAATAACTCTGCAGAAAACATGCACTTTGCAATTAGATTTGGTACCTCTATTCTACATAAGAACTAAGAGGTATTTTAATTCCATTACAAATACAACAATTGTATCTTTGTTAAATGACTAAACTTCACTGAAAGTTAGAGTACCATTTAAAAAAAAGAGAAACATATTGGGTGAGGTGCTTATGCTGTTTCCAGACACTTTACCCAGAATGGGTGAGTGAAAGAGCTGCATTAGTTTAGAAGAAATGTTATTACTAATCAGTCTGCTCCCAATAATTACAGCAGAGTGTGGCTCTGTTTTAGCAACAACAAGGTAGATCGCATTTTTTCCTTATAAAGGTGAAGTTCAAAATGTTTTGATAGACAGTAAAGGATTTTGATGTACTGCATTGGAGCTTTACTCACACATGCAAGGAAAAATTAACACTGTTGACTATTATGGGAGAAAGAAAACTAAATATTTACTAAACCTGTCAGTTTTGTGTGTTTGATGTCCCTCAGAAATTTACTAAAACTGGCAGTTTTGTTTTTGGGAATTGCCAGAAATATTGAAAGCCACACTAGCCCATGTACCCTCACAGCTGACTGCTCTTCTCCCAGCTGGGAATGTACAATACAAATCTTATAACCAGACACAGGAGAGAGGAACAGCAAAGACTACAGCACTATCTAGGAGAATTTTCTGACCGAACGGTGATATACACTCATCGTTAAACCTGAAAGACAATCTGTAAAATGAGTTTGTCGTGAGGGTGGCACAGGTGGTCCAGACAGTCAGTGCTTCTCCGGGAGTGTTTACCTCGGAGAGCATCCACACCCGACACCGCTCCGTCCTCGCCGTCCGCATCCTCCGTGCCCGCAGGACCGGGCTCCGCGGCTCGGGCTGTGCCCGCCATCTCCTGCCGGGAGCCCCTCAGAGGGAAGGGTGGGAGGCTCCTGCTCACCTGAGACCCGCGGTGCCCTGTGCGGGGCCTCCCCGCCCTTCCCCATCCCCGCCCGGCGGAGGAGCGCAGGTAGCGGTGCCCCGCAGCCGGGCGAGATGCACCAACCCTCCCCTCTCACCTCTCCCTGCCCGGGCGCGGGGGACGCGCATCATTTTAAACGGACACATTCCCCTTTCCTTCCCCGGCAGCGGGGCCCGCGGTCGGGCCCGCTCTGCCCCGGGTGACCCCGCTCCGCCGCCCCGTCCCGTCCCGGCGCTCACTCACCTCCGCCGCGGCGCGGCCCGGCCAGAGCAGGGCGAGCAGCAGCACCGGCGCCAGGCGGCCCGGGCAGCCCCCGCCGGCCATCCCCGCCTCGGCGCTGCCCGCGCGGCGTCCCGGGGCGCTCCGACTCTGCCCCCCGCCCGCCCTCCCGCGGGTTTTGGCCTGGGGGCTCCTGCTCCGCACCCGCCTCGGCGCTCGCAGCGCCCCGGGGTGGGGTGGGGACAGGGGCCGGGGCCGGCCAGGGCGGGGCTACCCCCTCCTCCCCTCTGCTCTTCCCCCCCGGCGCCTCCTGCCTCGGGCACCGCTGGCAGCCGCCGTCTGTCCGTCCGTCCGTCCTCAGCGGGCATGGAGTGAGCGAGGTGTCGGGGGCTGTCCCGCCTGGGAGCTGAGGTGAGCGCGGCGGGCGGGCAGCGCCGGGCGGCGGCACCTGGCGCTCCTGGGGACGGGGCTGGGCAGCGGCTGAGGGGCAGCTCCGGCCCGGGACAGCTGGAGTGTCCCAGGACAGCTGGAGGTGTCCCGGGGTTCGGGCTGGCTCCGTCCTCCGCCGCGAGGGCGCAGGTGGCGGGCGCGGGGCTACGCGGCAGGAGCTGGAGCGGGGATGGGGCCGGAGACCCGCCAGGGTCAGCCCCGGGCACGGCCCGAGCATGGTCACGGCTCGCCCGGAGCAGGGTCGGCTGTGAAGCCTCGGCGGGGAGAAGGGCTCGGAGAAAGCGGTGGGGAGCGAGGCGGTGCCGGGAAAGGCCGGCGGCAGCCGGGCCCGCAGCGCCATCCCGCTGCCGGGGCGCTCCGGGACGGGATGGGACGGGAGTGTTTTCCTTTCGCCTACGCTTTCCTCTCCCTCAGGCGTTTTCTTTATGAGGCAGCGGAGATCAAGAAGTCCCAGAAGGGACAAAATGCTGCCCCACTGCATAAATGGAAATCAACGAGAAGTATTTCTCTCTAGGCTTTCCGAGTACTTTAGCATGATATAAAGCTTTTGTGAATGGAATTGTGATTCGTAATGTGTTGGCAATGTGTGAAGTTTATTACATTTATGCTGTAGACATAAGATAACATCTCGGCAAATAAAGTGCTGTTCTAATGTGGTGAAAACTTATGCTGGCAGTTCCAGCCACAGCAACCTTACCTTGTCTGTAGCGTTCATGGATGCTGTTGAGGAAATCCCATGTTACAGCACTAGAAGTGATACAGAAAAAACAATAATATAATATGTGTATAGAAATCTAGGACCATGCATGAAATACAAATCTAAGGGCTTTCATAAAAGCTAAAAGAGCACTAAGGGCTTTGTAAAACAGCTTCTCTTACAGGCACTGCAGTGGAGCTGGATCTCCTTTCAGTAGACAGTATTGTCAGCCTCCTATGAAATCTGCTGTGAAAGCTAATTAGCAGAGGTTACTTTTCCCAAAAGTTTGATACTACCAGTGAGAACATATATCTGGAAGATGTTCGGTATCGAAGATCTTGTACATAGAACCATGTTAACAAATTGGCTCAGAAATATCCAGCATCTGTGACAGCAAGCTAGTATAGGCAGCAAGGTATAGAGAGAAAGGAGAAAAAACATCCTCTGTTTTCAAGCCAGATTGATGGTGACCATTTGGAGGAAATAGTATCTTCGTGATAAAACCACAAAATGACACATTTTGTCAGATTTCTAAACCTGTTGACTCTAATAGTGCTACATTTTTTACACAACAATATTGTATTAAAGTCAAAAAAGGTGTCTACAGTTGTTTATAAGCCATAAACACTTATAAATTATATACACCTAAATCTACCATTGGAATTTAACATTAGAAAAACTGGTGTTAGACAGAATGTAGCAGACAGTCATTTATTCAAAAGTAAAACCAAAAGGTGCAAGGTTCTGTGAGACAATGAGGTCAGTGACTGCAGTGGAGTGATCAGTCCTCAGAAATGATACTAATTTCAGTGCAGAATGAACAGCATGACTGCCACGGAGTAAAGCAGGTAGTACTCAAAAGGAGAGCTCCTGAATACTAGGCCAAACAATTATTGGAAGAAACAGAAAAAAGGAGGCAGACCACTGTTAGGGGCAATAAATGAACTCACAGAGAATACTGAGTGAATGAAATACTGCTCTAATGGATGCTGAGCCAATTTTCAAATGATGAAAACTCTGGAAATTTCAAAAAAAAAAAAAAAAAAAGAAGCAAGCTCAAAGCAAACATGGGAAAGTACTAACAAGGGAAAACATTTAAAAAGAATCCTCTTCAGTCCCAGAACCACCTGTTTCACTGACCTTGAGCACTGGCTGCTGAGCACTGTGGCACAGCTGAGTGGTAGTTGTGTGTGTTATAGTTACGAAACAACAAGTAATGTTGCATTGTGAGATTGTCACAAAAAAGCATATATGCCTCTGTGTGAATTTCTAGGACAGATACATGCCTTCAAAGTAACACTGAGCTGTAAAAAAGGTAAGATTCAGCTCCTGATGTTCTCTCTCCTTCTCATTGTTACCATAATTGACAGCATCCATCCAAAGAAAGTCTATGAAACCTTGATGCACACAGTGTTGCTGATGCTGTTGTTGTCCACAATATCTTCAGAGAGCTACAAACTCAGACAGACAGTCAAAACAGCTGTCCAGGCAGCCTTAATATCAGTTGGGCCAAAATGTACCCCTGCAGCTGCCTGTAGAAGTACTTTACAAAAAAACCAACAAAACCACCAGTACATGAATAGCCGAGGTCAACATTAGTACTACACAGCAATTGAAAGCCACAGATCATTAAAGTTTGGCTTCTTCCACAGTAATTGATATTTAATTATTATAGCTTTGCTTTTGTTTTGTCAGTTCTCTGTGGTAAAGTATAAGGAATATTTTTGTGAGAAACATTACATACAGTTCTATGACTTCAGTATAAAATGCAAAGTTTTACAGGGCACTGCAGATGAAAAAAATAGGGCTTAATGAAAAGGATGTAAAGAGTATGGAATATATCCATCATGAATGAGGCAGAAGTCCTATGGAAAATAGCATATATGTTCATGTACTTAAAATTACTATCCTAATCATATGCACAAAGGAACCACATTAAAACTGAGCAGGCAACCCCAAATTTTGTTTCCTGACTTCTGAATCCTTGACTGTGCAACTTCAGCGCTCTTATTACATGTGATGTGGGTTTCTTTGGATGTCATGAGAATACAATTAGGACTACTCTAATTTTTTGTATCAATAACTGTAGCTGTGTGTCTGCCTCAAACCATGCCTCATGTCCCATAGCCTTATTTTATGAGAGTCCCTAAGAATAAAATTGTCTTACTTCTTGTTTCTTATCTAGGAAGAAATATCTAGGTTATGTTATGGTGCCAGCTTTTCCCCTCTATCTTTTGAGAATTTTATGAGCTGAGGTTTGGTGATGCTTATATAAAGCCTATTCCTTTGGAGATATTGAATGTGCTACCCAGGGGGTATTTTATCTTCTTTTGAATTAGGTTAGTATTCTATTGGGGTAACTGTTGTGATTGCTTCAAAATATAAAGCATAAGATCCATTTGGCACATCAATCTAAATAACACTTTGTAGTCCTTATATTATTGCATTATCCACTGAACACTTCAACTTGTTTGGCAAATGATGGGGTTTAGATGGCCATAACAAAACAGCAAGCAGAGGGGTGCAAGTCTTCCACTCCTGCATTAAGTATTATTTCAAACTGTCAATGGCTTGGATCAAAATGGATTTTAATCTGAAAATGAAGTTTCACTGCTAATACAAAGCAAACATACCAAATATAATTTTCTTTTTAATTTTCAGAAGCTGTTTGGGTAATTAAGTAATGAGATGGATAGTGGGCAACAGGAACACATTTCTGCAAAGTCTAACACTTTATGACTGGCTTGGATTTTCCATTTGAGGCAATCTATTCCTGCACTATTATATTGCTTCACAATTTTGCTTATATTGTTTGTATGATTAATGTAAAAAATCAGTGAGGTAGGAATGCTATTGGAGTATTATTTTATTATTAGCGATGTTGTTATTTTTTCCTTTTCTTACCGATGGGGAACTGGGGCACAGAAAGAGACTAAGAATTTGGCAGATGAATGGAGTACTGTACAATACATGTAGGGTATGATCTTGCAGGATGGGTTGGCTGCCTTTAGGCTATTTATTCATCAGTCAGTGCACAGTAGCTTGCAAAGTCTCTTCTTCGTGCTGTGGGATTTGGATATACTGTCCATACACATAGGAGTCAATATTACTTAGAGATTAGTTCTGGTTAGAAAGATGCCACACTATCCAAATAGTAGAAAGCAAAACAGTGATGTTTCAGGAACTGTACACTCATTTGTTTAACAAAGCAAACACAGCTACTGGTTGAACAGCTATCAGAGAGCAGCCAGTTTGCTGCAGTTCACATCCTTGCTCCTTTCTCAGGAACTGATTGTCTTTGCTCCCTCAGGAGACTTCTCCAAAGGAAGCAAACCCCTGTCCACTCACTCCAGTCAGTGCTCAGTCTCCTCAAAATCACCTCCCTATATTTGAAAGTCTAGAGCACTGAAAAATAGAAGCCTGTAACAATCTGTGCTAACACAGGAGAAGCCCAGCCTCTTAAACCCTCAGTTTGAAATGACCAGTGTGAATCATTTGCCAGATGTGCCTTATTACAAAGGATTACGGCTTTTTGCTTATTTGGGGGATATAAAGATTTGCACGAGCCGGCCATTTCTCTGGATTTGTGAAGCCTGAGCTTACAAAAAGCTTGGAGCAGCATGTTTGCACCTAAAACAGCATATATGCAGTTGACCTAAACCATAGGTCACAGGTGCACTGTGTAGTTAATTTATGTATGCAAAATTTGACTCTGGGGGACTGTAGAGGCCACTGGTCAGTCCTGCACATAGGGCTTCCAGCTTCCTGGCAAAAGTTGTGGAAAAAATGTTCTAAAAATAAAGCTAAAAACCTCTAGGTAATGTTTCCAATGATTGTCATCTATCCATGCATATGGGTAGAACTCTTGAGCTAGAAATGCACATAGCTTATTTTGCATTCAGAGTAGTCCTCCCTTGCTCAGATGCTCACACAGACTGGTCCAGCCCAGTTTGCAAATGATACTGCTGCTAAATCTGGTCTTGAAACTATAGCAAATATTTTCTTGATTTTTTTTTTCAAGTTCATTAGGTTTTTTTACTGTAGATGGGTGTTGCATCTTTTGTTTTAATGCCTTTAACTAAAATGGTGACTATGGCAGCTTTTTAAGAAATAATGATGTAAGATGCTCTTCGTTCATTATTTTAAATACTGAATGAAGACTATCTCTTTTGTAGGCTGAAATGTTGTACCCTTTTTTATGTTGATCTGTAATTTTATATATAGTCCCCTTAAAATAATTGGATTGCTGGTAAAATAAAATGCATCCTGAATAGGAATAACATAATGTAATGCCAACACAGAGATGTGCAGTGTGACATATACAAATGATTAAGGCTTATTTTAGGTTATCCAGTAATTATTCATGTTTCTACTTTGGATGTCTATTTTAATATAAACAGGTTCAGAGTGAAAAACAACACCAGGATGGAACAGTGTTTATAGACCATCCACAAACAGAAGGAAAGAGAAGACCTGCCATTTAAAGACAAAAAAAAAAGTGCTGCATATACAGATCCTCAATCAGCGTGAATGGCATTAACAAAGGATTCATTTGAACGGATTAAGTGGCTTATTACAGCTGCCTGGTGAGTTTTACAGATCACTAAATTTTTTAACCAGATTCTCTGAGTTATATTCTTAGCTATCAATTTAACAGTAATAACAAATCAGAAGTTAAATCATTTGTAGCCTGTCATAAATTTGATAAGCCTAGATGACAATTTATTGTATTTGAGTTTGGTTGCTGGCCTGTAAGTTTATACCATTTAAATTTTAGGCTTTACACTTTTTAAATAGTAGGAAACAGGAACTATAATTTTGAGTCTATTTCAAGAGGAAAGAGATTCCTACATTATAGTAATGAACATGTTTGGAGAGGAAAAAGTAATGACCAACTCAAACCTGTAGGCCTGACCTCCCTCCAGTGTCTTTTTCACATTTATTTGGGTTGTACAAACCCAGGCTGCTTGTTATTCAGGTGTTCCCCAATGTAGCAGCCTTCTATCCCAGTCATCTCTCCAAGGTAGCTCTTCTTGCCTTTTTTCTTCATTATTTGTAACTGGCTTACCTCTAACAGTCTTTGCTGATTCGAGTACATAGTAGGAAACATCTGCCTGGCTTCAGGAGGCAGGGATTTTGCAATGACAAAGAATCTGGCAAACACATACCTGCCATGTATGACTGGAAAAAGGGAAGAGCATCATCAGATTTCTATTTCACATGTGTGAGGGCTTCAAGAGAACTTGGTGTCTTCTTAAATGAAAAATAACTCACCCCTAGCCAACTTTGATATGGGAAAAAATGTTTACAGAGACTGTCTGCAAATTAGGAAGGTGAGAAGCAAAAATGGGCTTAAATTAGTAACAATCACAGAACAAACCAATGCTATTATCTGCTACCTGGCTGAAGTGTTCCTGTGGAATTAAATCCTTTCTACACAAACTTACTTTTATACATTAAAGGATGAACCACTGGCATGTGTAAGACATTTACTGCTGTAGCTGGTCATCTGGCAGTCTTACATTGTTTAATTGGTCCTTTGTTTCTTATTTAGCAAGGGACAGTGTGAGCTTCTCTCTTCAGTTACTACTAACTGTTTGCATAAATAATTTGTTTCAGTAAAATCTGTGTATTTGAAAACAAGTAGCAGGCAACATAAGTGTAAAAAGTATACAGAGTAAATGTACATAAATGGCTAAAATATGTAAAAATTTTCAGTACTGAATTTGCAGTATATCTCAGTGCATATACAAGTTATATTACTTCCAGTTTGAATCTATAAATAATTAATAATCAGGGAGAGTAATCAGTTTGCTGGCACAGTTCTCAGTTCTCCAAAGAGCTGACCATATGGCTAACAAAGATAGAAGTTGATCTCAATAGGACTTTGGGAATTTTACTAAATGCCTATGTGTTTGCCAAGTTGAAGTAATTTTGAAATAGGCATCACTGCAGCCTGCAGTGAATATTATATTATAATACACAGCAGTCTACATGTTATGGGTGTATCTAATTTATCTTTTCATATAATGATTAAGCACCTTAGTTCTCATTAAAAATAATATTACTGTTAATACTAATTAAAAAAATACTTATTTGGGCTACCTTTTGATTTTAGTGTATTCTCTCCCTATTTTTTATTATATTTTCTCTCTCTCTTTTTTTTTTAATTGCAGAAATTATTTCAACTCTATAATCCATCGCTAGCAATGGTTGGCAGGGAGCTGGGCTTCCCCAGCAGCTGCTCTGGAATCATATTTTGAGTGAGGCTTTGCTCTCTACCTTCTCTTGTTCTCTCTCTCCCAGCAAAAGAAAACAGTAGCAGCAAACTCACTTTGGGGCAGATGCAGATCACCTCCATCTCCGCTCAGTCTTCATCTCATGGTGTCCATGGAGAAATCTGTCTGGAGTGGTTCCTCTCTGTCACCCTGTAATTATGGGGTTAGAAAGAGGTTACAAGAGGGAGTTACAAGGACTTTTACACGGCCTTACTCATGCCTGTCTGTCCTCAATCTCACAAAGATATGTACCATGTGCTGACCATCCCTTGATGGTGTGTACCCTTTATAAAAATACTATATAATCACCCCAAACAGGACTTAACCATGTGTACACACTTCTCACTTTCTAGAGGCTGAATTTTTGTGAAGGTTCGATGCTGCAAGTTTAGTTTTAATTTTGTTTTCTTCTTCTTTTAAATCAGGTGGCTGCTGATTGTTTTTGCAGCACAAGAAATCGCTGGGGTAAGTGACATTGATGTTTACTTTAGACAGGTGAGAGGTAGGATGGTGCAGTTCAAAGAAGTAACATTGTATACACCAAAATGACCTGTAGTTCTCTGGGAAAACTGTAATTTTCCTTTCAGTATTTCTGCAGTTCTAACTTTCCTTTCTGTGCCTGTTGCTCAGCTTAGCTATTTTGTAATTTTCTCCTCTGGATTCTCCTAGATTCTAATTCTGGAATCTTTAGATGCTTTTGGAAAGCTGCATGTATAAAAACCTCTCTTGTGCACTGTCTGTCTCCTTCCTCATAAAGTCTCTGATGGCTCTGCATTATGGCACATGTCTCTCTAGCTTTCAAGCTCTGCTCTGTATGTTAGCCTAGATCTTAAACTGGCTTCCCTGGTAATTTCCATCTCTCTGAAGCCAAAATTTTACATACAGTATATTTATTTGTCCTCTCTGTACTGGCCTTCATATTAACCTCATGTTTGTAATGCCATCACTGAAATTTCTTTCAAGTCCATTATATTTAACTCCTTCAAATATTTTAAAGCGCCTTTTTAAATTTTTTTTTAAATCCCAAAGTCATCCCTTTTTAGTTGAACTGTTGAAAGTGGAAATATTTTTTAAAAAATGGATGTGTTCAATTAGAACAAAGGGTAACAGCTTACATGTTATGGGAAACTTGCATTCCATTGACATTCCAGGAGAGGCAAGTTTTTAATAACTAGGTGAGAGACTAGTGTGGAGTAGATTAGTAATTTCATGGGAAATCCAGTGTGTGAAAGAGAATTAGCCTGTGAGAGAGACCATCATACCCTCTTGTTCTGAGGTTTGGGAGTTCCAGATATTCTAAAAATGTTTTAGATAGAAAGAACAGAATTTTTCCTCCTTATCTAATATTTGTCAGGGTTTTCTCCTTGAAATGTTGAAGTATGAACTTATAGTGTTCTGTCGGGTATTAAAACAAGTAACAAAACAATGTTGAGCTTGATAATAATGAAAATCCACACTGAGCAAATATTTTTGTTATCACTATTTATTTGTTTACCTACATTATTCTTAAATCTTTTAACCCTTGTTATCCTTTTTGAAAAGTCTTTGATAATTTACACAGTTTTGCTGAAAAAATAATGTTATTTAGTGACCATTCCAACCATCTATGTGAGCTTATAAGCACATATGGTGTGTGTAATTGGTATATGTTTGTTACTACATTTTGGGGAATAGAAAAGAATTATGAAATGGTGTTCACTTACTGCACAATAAATCTATTGAATTTACATTTTATTGTGTTTTAGTTTATCCTTGAATATGCTTTCTTTCCTCATTGCAATCTGATGAAACAAAGTAAGCACATCTTTGCTATTAAGAGGACAGTGACAGACACTTTTAATAAAAGAAATAAGTAATTTAATAGTTGGGGATCCATAGTTACACCATGCACATACTTCTTGTTTCATTTAATAGACAATAATTAAATACAAGGCTTTATTGCTGAGTGAGCTTCTTGCTCCTTCAGCTTGTTTTGCCTTTTGTAATTTCTTTATAGTTAAACAAACTCCTGACATAATGTGATGGGTTACAAATTTCACATTATTACAACTTAAATTCTGACTCTCTTAAAATTCCTTTCTAGGTGCAACCTGTCGCCTAAGTTGTATTTGGTTGTAATATTTAGCTTTATGTAATATAACTAATAGTTAATTTCTTTCAGCTTCTACAGCAACAGTAATAAGCTTTTATTTATTGCTTCTACCTTGACAGCATGTTTATGCTGATGAGAGGTCCAAGAAAGTTAGGAGGATTTTAAATATAATATTGATGTGTGCATTCTGTAAAGGAAGCATTAGATTAAGTCTCATATGTGTCAAGCTGAAGATCTACATAATATTCAGATGTTTGCTGCTATGCTGTTTCTACATCAGAAGGAAATTGCCCTGTGAGTACACAAGGATAGCCAAATTTTTTGTCTTGAAAATCATCTAATTAGCTAATATGTCCAGTTGACAATATTTGATGAAGCGATTGTTTTCTGTTGTGTATTGATAAATCCACAAACTTTTAATTTTTAGGGAGGATATGCATATATTGACCCATGTGGGGGACAGGATTGTTCAGTTTGTCGGTGCTTTCCAGAAAAAGGATCAAGGGTAAGTGATGATTAGAGCTAATGATAGTTACTGTTTTAAATACCATTCATTTTGTGCACATTGCTGTTCTTGAAAATCAGTAGTTGACATAAATCAATATTCAGACATAGACATCTGACTATAGCAAACTAGCATAATTCTCTGAATGGTATGAAGTACAGCTATCATCAAAGAAAGTTAAGATTGTTGTAAAGAAGTTTGTTTGTAATACCCATGATATCTTTTTATTCAGTTAAGGACTCTTTGAGATCAATCTAGTACTTAGACAGATGTAATTCCTAATATATGTTGTTTAGAAATCTCTGCTTGTTTTCTACTAAGAGGTTGGTTAAAAGAGAATGTCTATGCCATTCACTAGTTTTATGAGAACTTAATTATTTCTTATTTGGGCTAGGTGACTCTGGAAAAGCTTGCAGACTTTTTATTTTACTCACTTAATATACTAAGTATAAAAAAAATCCAAACTGTCTTTGTCTTCTAAAGAATTATAAAACATTGAATGAAGCCAAGGCATTTCCATATTATACACTAAAATTAGTAACCGTGCATGCTTCTGATTGTTAATTGAAATGTGGTCCAGTGATGACTAGTTAATCTTGGCTGTTCTTTCTCAAAATACACATCTACACAGTGATAGCAAACAATTCCAACATTTTATGAGAAAAAACCTTATATATATACATGTCCTGATCAGTGATCAACTGAAAAATTGTCAGTGATGGAAATTGTTTTCTATCAAAGTACTAATGTTCAAGTTTAGGTTTAGAAAGCTTGAACATGGTGGATCAATTTTAGAAGAGCTGCACACCCCATTTGTTTGTTGGCAACCTGTGTGGCCAGAAAAGCAAGACACACCTTTTCCTTCCTGTGCTTCTGCTGTTGGCTGCACACTTTGCTGTGTCATGATCACTGCCCTGGTGTCCTTGGATCCTATCCTAATCCTCCAGGATTATGTCTATATGAAAGTCCCCCATACGGTAGGGTTTTAATAATAGAGGCCTAGGGTGGGTATATCTCTGTAACATTGTGTTAACAAAAGGGCATCCCAGGAAAGTGTTTTGACTACTGCCATTGCAGTGTCTCTCAGCACTACTGTATAGACTATTCTGGATACCAAAAACCTGATCTGAAGTGCCATTAAAAAACAACTGACTTTGAAATTAGATGCAATTCCTTGATTCTGGTTCTCTCTCCAGAGTCTGGAAGTTCTGACTTACGTGCCAATAATAAATACTCCCTGCAGTTGTTGTGGCTCTTTCCTAAGCTGTCCTCCCCCTCACAGGTAAACTGGAATATGATTAATGTATTTGCAGGTAGTTTTCTAAATAATTCCAAGGATCTGGACCTTAGTGCCAAATAGAATTGTAATAAACATTTCAAAATAAACTCAATGTCATTATACAAATATAAGTCTGAGAATTGTACCCTTTTCTGAAACAGCTCTGAAATAATGTTGTACATGTACTCTGCTTGGTAATGGATAAAACCTCTGCAATGTAACAAGAATTTATATTGTATGCAATCATTTCTATTAATCCATATGCAAGAAATAGAAGTATTTTTCAGACCCTACATGAAATATGGCTTAACTAAACACTACTTCAGATAGATTGTTGCACATATGCTAATCTATGCTGATGAACAATTTTCTATAGGATTACATAAGTTTTTTTTCAGCATACAATTCTTTTGATTTCTAAACTTTGCTGTGTTCTGCCTTTACACTCTGACACAGTAATTTTGCTTTCCTAGCTTTTGTGGAGACTACCCATTACAAAATAAAAGATTTTTTTTATCTTATTGTTAGCTTCCTAGAATGCAAAACATCTGCTTTATCTACTTTTCTGTCTGAATCCTGCTCCCAGGCTGGATCCTCCGAGTTTTGCACCTTCCTCAATCCTGTCTTCAAAGTGTAAGAAATAAATGATCACTGAAGACCTCTGACATTGTACAGCATATAAGCCTAAAATTTTGGAACTTTTGGAATTAAGACTTTGCCTTCTAGTTGCCCATTTGAAAATATTTTAAATTTCAACACCAAAAGCCTCCTTCATTGTAAGTGGACAAGATAATTGAGATTTTAGCTAGAGAAAGGATGACCATGGGAGTAAGAGAAGGAAACTGCCAGGGCCATACTTCAATGTATTGAAATTGGGCAAGTTGGAAGAAAAGTAGAAGCAAGTAGCTGAACTTCCATTTAATATTTATATAAACCCAGTATAACTATGCATCGTTTGCTCTGTTGGTTTTTACGAGAGCTTGTGTACCTGTCATTTTTTTATTCTCTCAACTGAGATAACTCTGTGCTATAAACAGGTTTGCACTCCTACTCATTAGCAAGAAATCACTATCTGAAAACATTCTATTCACTACTGCTAGTAGTATATCATTACAGTTGTCCACATCACAATGAAATTTTGATTTCTGTTTAACTGGAATTACAGTCTTGTTGGAGTTACTTTTACATTATACTATTTACCTTTTGATCTCATGTCACAACTCAAAAGGACTCTTTCTTCCATAGGACACCATTAAAATGTATTACTAAATTGCTTTGTGCATTCTGTGTGCTATTATATCTATTCATTAAAGAACTGTAGAACAGATACATGAGAGCAAAGCATCATTAGTGAAAGTATATCCACCAGTAAATGTTCTACATGATTTTGAGTGCCAGCTTGGAACAACTGGGATTCCTGCCTCTTTTTTCCCAGTCAAGATGTATGGTCTTCCAGTAGGCAGCAGCAGTCAATGTTTTTAGTTGGAGGCAAACAGCAACTTCGTTGTTTTAGATTCTTTTTCTCCTCTGTCTTTTTGGTATGCCAAGAAGTTGTGATTTAATTTTTTGTTAAAGATACAGTGAAACCTTTCCACTATTCCCTCCTCTTGGGAAGCTGTTTCCTAGATAACTCCTGCTGTGTTGTATCACAGGCTTCCAAAAATGCTGGCTGCTCTAACAGAATTTAGATAGTTAAAAAAGTGTTTGCAGTTAGCGCTGACCAATTGTAAACGTGTCCTGTGCCGACCCCGGAGTTTGATCCCATTCAATTCCTTTGGCTTTGTTTATAGCGTTAAGTAGATTTAGAAAGTAAGCATCTATTCGTGACCCAACCTGATCTGGCTTCTATGAGATCATGTGAAATGCCTGGATCAAAGTGAATAATAAATATAACTCAGCAGGACCAATGTTCGTTCTTTTGCAGATGAAGCGCGAGGGTTATTTTTGTCCTAGTGTAGGGGAGAACGTAGCAAACAAATCTAAGAGGGAGGTCTCACACTTTCTGGCCTTTCAGATATAAGGAGTAAGCACCCACAAGAGATGCTGAGTCAGTTGGCTGTCACAGGTAAGTTAGAAAGTCAGCTGCTTTCAGTCACTGCAGTCAGTGGGGTAGGAATGGGGAAATGCACCTCTGCAGTGGGTCAGTCCTCTGGCATCGCTTCTCTTGGAACATCTCCCCAGCAGATCTTGGGAGTGTCAAAGTTCCCCGGTAGGTCCTGTGGGCTCTCTGATTATTTAAAATGCACTAACTGGGAAACTGTGCAAATTCTGTCTGTTTTGGGGAGTAAGAGGCATTTATTAAATCACACTTTTTTGCTTATCAGTATGCAGTGTCAGTCTGTAATTCACGTGGAACATCCAGTACTTGTATTTGAATTTTCAAGTTGTACACTCAGGAAATAATTATGTAAAATCCATCTATTTGATCTCAAATGCGTGCTCTTAATTGAATCCACTATCAGAGATGTATAGACACTAGCATATAAGGAAATTCAGGTTTCTCCCACTATTTGCCTCATACTTGATTATTTTTTTCCCAGTATATTACCTATGGCAAGTTTTAAAATAGAAGATTCCCAAGACCAGTTATACATTTCTGTAGTATTTCTATTGCATTTCACTTACATTCACCAAGAACCATAGAAAACAGACCAAGAGAAATGAGACCCCTAAATCTGTACCTGAAGCAGAGCACACAGTTTTGTTACTAGACAGAGCAGTAGGCAGTTCTCTGGTTCCAGAAGTCAGGATTTGATTTGAATTGGTAGGCAATGGAGCCCACTTACCAGAATGTGGAATAGGAACACAGGCACTCCAGTCCCCTCACTGTAAGGTTCCTTTGAGGTTGTTCTGTGTCCAGCTACAGCATCTGTAAATTAGCATTTTTCATATTAGACATTTTTCCAAATTTCTCAGAAGTTTTGATCTTGTTATATTATCTCTCCTTTTATTCTTGAGCATCTTTCTTTCCTTAATACTTTTGGTTCCCTTGTCCCACCATACTAAGAATAGTGTTTTTCTCAATTGCTGCAGATTGCCAAGATCTTCCACATCAGGCAAGATAAAACTCTACAAAATCATTCTTTTTTTTATAGACTGGAATAAATCAAAATTTGCCAATCAGTGTCTTGTTTCAATAAAATTGGTCAGAGCAAAACTCCATTTTATTTTATTAGCTAATCTGATGTTAATTATTCGTGGTCTACGATGCTCTATTTGTAGCTCTCTGCTTTCAACTATGAACAGAGTTTCAGTGCCAAATTATCATTTGTTCAGAGTTTATTTAACACAATAGTGACACCCACTGGCTTATTGGATAGTTTTTCTTTTCATAGTCTCACAGTATTAAAACACAAAACAAAGTACACTGTGAAGAATGTTTTCAGCACTTCACAGTGATTTGTTGTGCTTCTGTGAAGTATCACTGTGAATACTATGCTGCATCATCAGTTATTATGTTCCTGTAGCATATTAGACCATGGAAAGGTATAAAAAGTCACCAAAATTTCCAGTAGTTTGCAGCATGGTTCACATGCTTTTTACAAGAAAGATGGAGAGAGACAATTTACAAGAGCATGTAGTGACAGGACAAGGGGGAATGGCTTCAAATTGAAGGAGGGTAGGTTTAGATTAGATATTGGGAAGAAATTACCAATATCTAATCTAATCCCAAGAAATTCCCACCCCTGTGAGGGGTGGTAAATGCCCCATCCTTGAAAGTGTTCAAGGCCAGGGCGGATGGGGCTTTGAGTAACCTGTTCTAGTTAAGTTCTAGTGAAAGATCTTTATGGTCCCTTCCAACCCAAACCATTCTATGATTTTATGGAAAGTCAAGCTCTAAGAGTTACTATTGCATTTAATTGGCTCAAAATCTGACTATGAAAAATAAATGATCTATTTTCCTCTATCAAGTACAAGAGAGTGGATTTAATGCCAAGTTGTGTGATTTCTCAGGTTTATCTCATCTTTATCAGGTTCATATTTAGAAGAGGGTTTTTTATGGAGCCTTGACTTACAATAAAAATGGGTTTGGTCCCAGTCTTACACAGTTACAGTGAGGAGTGAAATCTTCCCAGAATAGACGCCCCTCCAAGCCCTGGAAGCTGTGGCTTTGCCTTGTTGTAGATACACTCTTTGGAAAGGGGAGAGGACATGGGTGGAGCTTAGAGGAGCAGCAGATGCCCCCACCTCACTAAGCAAACCACAGAAGAAAACATCTGTCTGCAAACACCGTTGTGAGCTCTCCTCTCTTGCCCACAGCCTGCTTTACTTTGCTCCCTTTCTCTGTCCTGCTACTGCTGGAATGAGAAAGGCTGGCTACAAGCCAGAGTCCCATGCACAATGAAAAGGGGTGTTGTATTATTTGTCTACAATCTGACTGTGTGGAGTTGATGGGCATTTTCATTTTTGTCCTTATGAACAGAGGTAAGTGCATTTCCCGTATCACTGGTACGTCTCCATAGCCTGTAACATAGGGTACCATCCTAACTGAAGGAGAAAACAGGGCTTCTTTTGACTGTATTGATAACGAGAAGCAAGAGACAATTCACTCTAAATAGCATGAACCATTTTTTTTAATTTCCAATTAAGACTCCTTTAAAACATTGTGCTTTCAGACAGTTAAGTGTGAGGGCACTTTAAAAATCAGATGGTCTTCAGTCTTAGGCATCCAAAAAAAGTAATTCCAGATAACCTTGGCCACTGCCTTTTCCAGACAGTGTTAAATGTTTCATTGCATGATTCTGAAGTATTTGCAGTCTTAGTTTTAGGAAGCATACTTAATTAAAAAAAAATATAGCCTTGTTTTGCCAAAAGTCAATTTCTTACTGCAGGTCAAGCCCAGGATATGCTAAAATAACAGACCGTAGTCTTGGCATGGGTAGTTCCTGACCTAGACAATTAACAAGGCATTGAAATCCTAAAGGAATTTATTGGCATCAGATGGCAGAGCAGGCATAATATTCTGTTCATTTTAACTGAGCTAATTTGTCATTTCCACATGAGCATGACTACCTTCATCCTCTTTATTTGTACAGCTGTCCTGAGACTGTAATGCTGTGTAGTCACATTGGATGGGCACAAATAATAGATGTGATAATAGATGTTATGACATGGTATCAGTTTGGTCTTAACAAAGCTCCCAGTCATTATTAGTCTTTGAGCTGAAAGAAAGAGAGACAATCCACCAGCTTCACATGGCATGCTAAAGTTGTATCAGCTGCCAAACCTATTGTGAATTCGGGATTCAGTGCCTCTGTTTTATGACTTCACTGCCTTCTACTGAAGACATAATGGAGTCAATTAAATTCACAGGGCAGCAACAAACGAAGACATTTTATCAATCTAAAGGACTACATGTCCTGGAAGTGGTTGTTGGATAATTATGATAGATAATTACCATAGAATGCATATAGTGTCTCAGTTTTTATCTGAGTGCAATGAAAATCATTTTTCTTTAACTACCCAAAGGATAAAATATGATTTAAAAATTTTCAACACTTGATTGCAGAGCATGTACACTATATATTGAAAATATTGAAGTTGCTGCCAAAAACTGTTGTTAATAAAATGCAATAAGACAAAGGTATTAGAACATTATTGATAAACATCTTATGCTTTTTTTCCTGCTGATGAATGTTGCATTGTGCATGGTAGTAGCTACTTAAGAGTACTAAAAAAACTGTACCACTTCAGGTACAGTTAGGGCTTCAAACAGTTGTATTTTATTATATTATTAGGGTCATTCATTTCACTTATACTGAAAATTATTCTTTACTTAAAATGGTTGCCAAGTCTTTTTTTTAATCAAGTATTTAAAGGGCGTAATAGCTGCTTTAAAAGTACTTCAATGAGTAAATTCAGTTTTCTGACAGAGGATGTGCAAGGCACTGCCAGTAGACAGGCTGCAACTGTTCATGCAAGCAAATGCTCAAATTAAACACCCAGAATCCTGACTGTCCATTCACTGTTAACAAGGATGCAGAATCATGAGCTTTTAATATGAGTAGCCCCTAATTTGCATAATATTTGACACTCCTCAAATTATGGTATCAAGAAAACTGTAACTGTTAGTGAAGACAACGTGCCAAGTCTGCCCTGGAGTTTTTGCCAGTGACTTCACTGGAAGCAGGATCAAAGTTGAAATGAGATGAGCCAGTAAAGATAAATGGAACCTGAGTTGTATGAGGATACTTTTTTCAGGTAGTCCTTATTTCTAAGTGTAGGACTTCTTTTTCCAGCCTCTGGACTAAGTTCCTATTCATAGCTTAAGGGCCAGTGGTCACCTAGTCTTGCTTCCACTATGGTATAAACCTATAGTATGTTCCTGTGCAAACATGTAGTAAATTACCTCCTCTCTTTCTGTGCTGATTTGATTGAATGATGGATGCCATACATCTCTTCATTTCCAAGAGTCAAATCACACTGATTTAAAAAGACAAATAGAAAATAAATAAAAAGAAAAAGAAGTGTAGGTCCCTGCTTGCAATTCACGAGGTAAGATTTTGTTCAGACAGATTCAGTCTGCTGAAATGTTTACACTGAAAAATGAGCATTCAGTTCTTTTGCTTCCTGAAGTTACATATCTGCTTAAAATCATCTTTCATTTCTGTCATTTTTTTTGGTTCAATCCATTTATAGAAATAAACATATGGTCTGTTATTTCTGTGGATACTGTAATATCTTTTACTGCCCTCAAGTGGTCCTAAAACCTTATAGTTTTCTCAGGAATACATGGATCCCATTTTATTCTCTTTTTTAATAATATGATATCACTGATTGATGAATTCTGAAATTGAAGCACTTCAGTTTGAAAACAGAACAAGTTATAGGTAAACAAAGATAATGATACAGAATGAAAAAGATGAGTAAGAGAAATAAAGACCTATAAATATTTAGATTTTGTAGGGTGGAAATGTAGACAACTCACATGTGAAGTCTAAGTGAAGTCTCACATGTGATTAGAAAGCTTGCTTTATTCAGCACTTTGAATCTATGATTGTGTAGCTTTTTAGTAGCACAGAACAAAACCTGCAACAAATCTGAAACAACTGCACACTAATGCTATAGACCAAAAAATTCAGTTGGCATGGCAAGTAAAGAATAAATAAAGAACATATATATTACCTTGGAAAAGTTAATATACCAACTTGGAATTCCATGGAGATAGTCTGTATGGTAACATAGGCAGAGATACTCAATTTAGAGTCATTTATGTATAAATGGCATTCTGCAACCTCCAAAACCATTTTATCACAATCTATTAAAACTGACACTTTCTGTAAATATGTTGGGTAATAACTTATCATTTTTTCCTACAGGAAACTTGAGAACTTTTAAATAAGGCATTAAGATCTGAGAGTGATGATGGAAGACATGAGCTAGGAAAACTTACTGTCATATCTTAACTTAAAGAAAGAGAGAACTCCCTTGATTTGCTCTAATTGGGTATGAAGTCCCTTTGTGTAAAATTTCTCATTTCTCTGGTGGGAAAATACAACACCCAGTGGAGTCTTAGGCTTGCAAAAGGTGATACTTACATTGGTAGAGCCAGGAAGATTTGCAGTTTGTCCCAGGCATCTCAGCCAGGTGGTCTTGGAGACCTGATGAAGGTGAAAAGAAATGATCACCTTGAATAAGTTGTTAAATTTGAAGGTCATGTTCCTGGGGCATGTAATGCATGGCACAGTTCTGCAGGCTGTACAGCAACCTGTTCTGAATCACGAGTGTTTATACATTGTAAGCCTTGTTTTAGCCATAGTCATCTCTGAATTGCTGCCTGCTGCGAGGTTTACAGCATATTCATTCACTTCTTTGGGCTCTTTTCAGGGTCAGCCTGGTGAGCTGGGAGCTCAAGGGCCAATTGGGTCCTTGGGATCCACAGGACCAGCTGGTCTGCCAGGGGAAAAAGGACAGAGAGGTGAGAATGGGCAGCCTGGGCCAGCTGGAGAAAAAGGTGATAAGGTAGGAAACACCACAGACTGCTCTTTAAGGTGTAATGTTGACCAGTGATAGAGAATTCACACTGAAATTAATTGCAGCATTCTTGAAAAAATATTTCAGGAGTTTTTTGCTGTGGATTGCAAAATTAGAATTGTCAGAAGACATAAAATAAGATTAAACAGACTCAGTCTCTGATTGTTACTTACCATGTCATTCTCCTTAATGTCAAATAGGTTTGTGGAAGAATTGTGGAGCTGGAGGGAGCTTTTGGTGCTTTTAAAAGTGCTGCACTAAACAGAATTTTATTACCACTTAAGGGTATAAATTGTAGTCCAAATTCATATCTTTCACAGTTGTACAATCCCTGTGCTCTTGGTACTTTATATTAGTTTTAATGGCCTAATTCCACTGATCTCAGAGGATGACTGAAGTCACTAATGTCAGTAACTGGTACACCTGAAAATGTAGGTGCTATAAATAAAAATCATGCTGCTGGTAATATCAGAACAGGAGCAGGATTGTGAAATTATGTATAGATTTAGTTTATAAGTTACAGGCAACTTCCCCTTCTCTGTGATTTTATAATCTTAGGAGAATGAATGAGTATGAGTGTTAGACATTTGTCCTGTACTGCACCATCTGTCACATGTTTAGCTATTGGCACTAGTCCTCTGCTAAGCCCATATAAGTTTTTTGGAGATCTTTATTTCTGACAGTTACAGCTTTTGATTCATATTTCAAACATGAATGTTTCTTGCTATATAGTATCACATATTCTTGGTTTTCCTTATTTTTAAGATTTAATGACCTCAGCAACTCTGTTTTTTCATATCATCTGTTTTTAGGGCCCAACTGGAGTCCCAGGATTTCCTGGTTTAGATGGTGTTCCTGTACGTATTAAATAAATATTTCTTTATAAAAATTGCAGTTCCTGTAAAGTCACAGCAAGTCCTCTAACAGAACAATACACTCAATAAATTGTTTGGCTTTATATCTATTGATATCATGTCACCTACAAAATTACGTGTTTTGCAAAAACGCAAAATAACCAGGTTAACTTCAACTGTGTTTACTATTGATAACAAATTCCACAAAACCCCAATGAGATAAGTACATAATTTTCATGCAGGAGTGGGGCAATGAAGGCAGAGGCTGCCCATGCCCATTTAGCATGTGCCAGTGCTAGGATTAAAAGCAACAAGTTTATTTTCTCAGGCTCTATAGCAGGCTGTAGTCTCCTTGATGCATTCTTAACATCTCTGGAAATACCTCAAAATGTACTCAATATCTCAAGTGATGTATCTCAAATGATGTTTCTGTTTTCTATTCAAAGGTTCTGATTTTTCCATGTAGTCCTTTTGCAGAAAAAACCCCAGCCACTGAGCCCATTAATTTTAGCCTGAATAGAGACTGAATAAGCAAAATGGCTCCTAAATCTATCTTAATAAGCATGTGATTATATGTTTTACAGAATATCTTCCTCAGTGTGAAAATGGTAAAAGAGATAACATCTTACATATAGCATTTTTCAAAATACTGAATACTATTAGAACTGAATTCCTACGTCCTTACTAGTTTCATATGAATCAAAGTTAAACTGTTGAATTTTAAAAGTGAAAACAGAACCAAAAACTGAGTGGGTGTTGTAGCATCTGCTTGTCAGCTGTCCATACTTGACAGTGGGGCTGTTGCCAGAATGTCTGTACAATGTGGAGGCACAAAAAAAACAAACAAAAAAAAAGTGTTCCCAAGAAATACATATACTTTTTATGAAAAATGTCAATTAAAAAACGGTGTCCACAAATTGGGATGAAGAACCTTAAAGACGGGAAGAAGTTAAAATTGACAAAAACATATCAGGCAAATGACCAGGATGCTTTCCTGATGATTTTTCAGAACACCCCCAAGAAATAATTTTGGGCAGGCAAAATTAGTATTTGTCCCTTACAAAAATGTTTAATTCTGTGGAAATAATTTTTTTCTCCAGTGGGAGGATCATTCCAATAAAATCTCACTGTTTGTATTGCCCAGTGCCTAATTTGCAGTAGAACTAATCCTTATCTGGACCCTGGTTAGCTCTTGCTAGGTTAGAAAAGTCACAGTCTCTGCTATTACTCTGTGCCTGAGCTGAGCTGTGTCCTGGTTTTCATTGTTTTATCCCATCAGTAAAAAATGTAAGGCTGTCTGAGGTGACTTTTGGAGGCTTTTTCAGCTTTTCTTTACAGGCACAAAAAAAGGTTATAGTTAGAGTGTGCATTCTCTGAGAAGACAGCACATTACTTTTTGACTCAAGTGAGAGTTCAGTCTGGTCCTCATAACCAGTGCTGTCCCTGTTATATTTGCTATGCATCAAAAAAACCCAAACAAACAAAAACCTTATATCATTTGTTCTACAGAAAAAAAATCCTCTTCAGAATATAAAACATTTCTAATGCAAAGAGTATGAAACTGGGACCACTGTGACGTGTCCTTTGATTCAGATCTGAGGTATTTGTTTCTGAATTGTTCTGTTAACTTAAGAAACAATCCCCCATTGATCATGATGCATTTCTAATAAATATTAAACTGTCTTTCAGGGATTACCAGGAAGGGAAGGACCCAGAGGCAAGCATGGTTTAGATGGCTGCAATGGCTCAAGGGGAGATCCAGGATTTCCAGGCGAAAATGGTTATATGGGACCAAGAGGTCCTTATGTACGTGAGAGGCTTTCCTGCCGTCCATGGACACTGTACATGTGCATTCCCCTCCGAGAGAACAGCTCTCAAAGTGAAAGGAGTTTCAGGCTATGGCACTAGCTTTGCACTGCCCAGGGATTCCCAGGCATTCTTACTCAGTTTAATGGGAGTGAAAGACACTGCCTTAACAAATTAACTTTAAGCTTGAATGTGAAATAAGTTCCTATATCCTTGAAGTGTATATGGCCACCTTGAGAGCTACATTCTGCCTTGTTTCCCCAGTGTGTGACCACACCAGTGCCAATACTGGGCACTGAAGTACAGCTGAGGAGGAGTAGGTTGAAACCATCATACCATTCATCAGGACTTGAAATTTCTCAAAAGCCTTAATAGTAGGGACATGAATGAGATAAATTAGCAGAAAGTGGAAGCCTCAGCAAGTCTAAGTCCTGTTACATTCTAAGATTTTGTGCCACTTTTTACACATATCTATCCATGACTGCTCTGTGCACACCTAGTCTTGCCTGTGTGTTTATCTGTATATGTAGATCATTTCACAGTAAAAATCTTTAAAATGAGTTCTTTAATATTTGCTTACTTTTGCTGGTAAACTGGAAAGCATTATAAAATTGTTTAGGTAGCTCTGTTAGCAGTGCTATACTAATGATGATAAAAGAAATTCATGTCAGTGAGCAACATAAATTACTGAAGCTCCAAAGAAATTTTGCTGAGCTGGTTTAGTCCCCAGTCTTTGACTTTTCATGGAAACAAGTTTTAGTTCTGAAGGAATAATAGCTAATTAGTTGGTCTAAAAGCTTCCCTGAAATTTTCCAAGTAAAACAATTAAACCAACTGCAATTTACATGAAAAATCCAATGTGTTTTGTAGGAGCTAAATAAGATGCTGAAGTCAGACATTAAAAAAAAATGTGCAGAGGGTGCCAGAGTGAAAAGATGTTATCCAAAAATATAGCAATTATAATAAAATACCATTTCAGTCTTGGACTTGCAATAAATGCTATAAAATACACAACATTATGAAAAACTTAATGATAACCTCATTTGCTATACCTCTGAAAGTAACTCATTAACCTTTCAAATGATAAAAAGGATTTCTCCTCAAACTCTAATTTTACTTGTATTTTCTTACTTATTATGGCCTTCAAAAGAGAGTTTTATTTTTTGTAATTAGCCAAATGACATAAAGGAAAAATGAGACATGGGACAAATTACAGTGTAAATCCTACCAATTTCAGGAGCATGCTCTTTGACAGGCCTAGAAAAATATTTGCAAAATACTTTTGCAAAAACCGAGAGAAACAATAGGCATGTAGCCTTGGATATGCATACTAAAATTCCAGTGAAAATTAATTTAGCTACTCAGAAAGGCAAGACATAGTAACCACATTTTCTTGTGTACAAGAATGCTATTCCAACCTCTCTATGCACATTGCCTATTTTAAATCGATTTGCTGCACCAAGTACCAGCTTGACTGTACGTGACAGCTAAGATTTTTATGTTATTCTTATTTATAACATTGTCCTGTATAATTTAATTCAACACCATGTACATATTCATCAGCTTTACTTCTGCTAACTTGTTGGAAAAGAAAGTGGTTCCTGTTTGTAAGCCCTTACCTAATTCATGTGAAGAGTGTAGCATAATCAAGGGCCAAGAGCAAAGGAGCACCTAATAGGGCAGGAGTTCAGAAGCTGTGGGGAGCTGGTTTGCTCAACTGTACAGAAGGTAATTTTACTTTTAAGGGTGTTGATAGATAAAAGAACTGCAAAATGATCATACATGATCCTAGTGGATCACCTTGTGATGTAGGGGCACCAGAAAATCACAGCCTGAGAACTTATCATTCAGTCTCCATGGAAATGTAGAGTATCAGTAAGTGGATCATGTTTTAAGAGACTTTTTTTCTTTAAAGGGAAATCCAGGGCAAAAAGGAGAAAAAGGAAATTCAGTGTATGTTGCACATTTTGGAAAAGGACCTCCAGTAAGTATCAGATTTAAAGAAAAATCATAACTTGCAGGGAAACATATATGGTAAATGTAATTGTTCCATTACTCCTCACTATTTAATAAAGCTTGATGCAAAAAATAAGATTAAAACCACATATACAACTGAAACAGATAGCTTGTGATCTTAATTTCTATAAAGATAGAAAACACCCACAACAAGGCTTGGGCTGACTCATTTGCTAAATGATTGTCATTACAGGGAGAGAGAGGTGATCCTGGCCCCCCTGGCATGCCTGTAAGTACAGTCAGTAGGTTCTGTACCTACTTTTTGGCTTGAAGATCTTTAAAATTTTCCTCTTTGGTATAGTAAGAAACACTGGGGTTTCTCCCTGCCTGCCTTAAATAGCAGAATTCCAGAATAAAGTCTAAGAAACACAGAGTCCCTCTACTCTGCCCCACAGCCAGTTCCTGCTGACTGAACAGGATGAGAAATAGGCTGTACCCATCTGCATTATCTGTGTATGGAGCAGCTGATGCCCTGGTACTCACAGTTTGCAGAATATTTTCTTCATGATGCTCAAGATGAGCAGAGATGTGACACCTTCTTCTACACTATTGTGGCCATAAAAACACAAAAAGAAGAGAGAGCTTGATTTTGTTGCAGAATCACGCTCTTAATGGCTTTGGGTTTCTCTTATGCTCTTCACAAAGGTATTCACTGATGAACTGTATCAGCTCACCACATTGTAGTACAATTGCTGACAAAGTAAGCTTTCAATTCATTAATAACATGTAACTGTCCAGTATCTTTCCAGTGTTACCCAGAAGCTGGTGCTGAGCTGTTCTAGTCACAATGAGGTTTCAGGCGTGGTAAAAGCTTCTGGCCGTGGGTGGAATCCACAGGCCAGTAGACTTGAGTCCATGTGATGTAGGCATTTTGGAGGGGCTGGTTTTGTGGAAAAAGGGTCAAGTTCTTGGTATTTTCACAAACAGACCTTTCACCATCTTTTCCAGGGACCTAGAGGGTCAAGAGGTACAACGGGCCCAGCTGGATACCCAGGCCATCCAGGCTTGCCTGTAAGATCAACACAGTTAAACAGCCTTACATTTTTTGGATATGCATAAATTCTGCAATTTTAGAACCTGCCTTAATGTGAATCAAGGCCTAGAAGTAATTTTTGAGACAGGTGATAAAAAAAAATGGATTTTTTCTTTACGTTATGAGTTCAGAAGTTGAGGAATTGGAGCATATGTTGTTCCTTCCCATGTCTGCATGAACACGTTTCATCCTGGCAGTCCATGGCTATGGTGGAATGCTGCTAGTGCTTTCTGCTTATTCCCTTTCCCCAAGACCACCTATGGGAGACAGGAAAGGGGGAAAACAGAGTTCAGCCATCCTGAAAGCAGTGACCAAGTGAAGTAAATAGCACTTTGGGATAGGTACATCCCAAGGGAAAATTCTGCTGCTAGGTCCTACCAGCAAGAGCAGGTAATTTTCAAAGCAAAGCCATCTCTAAATCAGATATACTAACTTACCTTCACTCTCTTTTAAAGGGTATTCCAGGTTACCCTGGTTTGCCAGGTCAACAGGTAGGCAATTACTTCTTCTGAAGTTTTTATGAAATAATGGAGTAATTTATACAATTATTTGAAGTGTTCCTTATGTTTATTATTACCAAGATTTTCATGAGAGTTACTTGATTAAATTCTAATATCAGCATTTTCTGATCATGTGCAAACTGTGTACATTCTTTGTCAATTAGGGAAATCCAGGTATTGGAGTGGATGGACAAAAGGGGGAGCCGGTAAGAAACTAAATAATATTAAATATATTATTGCTGTAGAACTAGAAGTGTAATAGAGTCTTGTTGGCTTCCCTGGAACTCATTCATTTGTGGCTTTTGCTCCTGCTACTCATGTTAGAATGGAAGGAGGAGCAATACAAGTTATTGAATCAATTGATTCTGTGCAGAAGTGATTCCTTCAGTGAGCTGCATGCAGGAATCAAGCATATTCTGGAGTTTTTGAAAAGCAACAATCAATATGTTAGTTAGCATTTACATAGAAGTTACCTGCTGTACAGGCATTGCCTAAATAATCACACCAGTACCCTGCAGTGAGTGTGCCTGTACCAGAACTGTCACTGAATCTCATCTCTTGCTGTGTCCAGCAACAGATACAAAGGAAAGAGTGTAAGAAAAGGACAAACACATAATAATAGTTCCTCTACCAGTCTCCACCTATATTAGTATACTCAGGATTTATTGACCCAATGGGGAATATTTGATTTTTCTTCTATGAATTTGTCCAATCAGTTCTTAGAATTCGTGCAAGTGTCTAACATGCACAACTTTCCATAGCAAATCAGTAATTTCATTTTACACTCACAAGGCCTTGTGCTCAAAGGCTTTGGTCTAGAATATGAAACTGTATATACACACAAGAGATTTGACAGTCCTCTAACTATCTCCACAGCAGATTTGGAGCAGAAGCCATGAGTTCTCATTTATTTCCTTGGCCATAACATTATTTTTAATGAATGAGGAGAATAGGAAATTAGATTGTCAACCTTGCTCATCTTGGGAAGATGGTAAAGAGGTTTACAGATGTCAGTGCAAACCTTAATTTCTCTGCAGTTAATTAGTACATTTCCAAGGAGTACAGAAATATGTAGTGCTGTAGCACAACAGGAGAACTAGTTGAGTCTCACTGAAACAGTTCATGGCCCAGAATGTCTCTCCTTTGGCTTCCACAGGGCGACACTGGACTTCCTGGGCCACCTGGGTTACCACTGTTAGTTGGACCTCCTGGAGCTCAGCTGTTCAAAGGAGAAAAGGTGTTAATTTGTCATCGTATTTAACAGTGCTCAACTTGGCAAGTACAATCCTGCAATGTAAATTTTGCAAGGATGGGATAAGACAAATCTATTTTTCTATAAGAAACCATCAGCTTCAGCAGAAATCCTGAAGGCTGTTCAGCACCCTTCCTACAAACTCTCAGGAGAGGAGACCCCAAGTGTACTTTAGCTCATGTGCTTGAGGGAAGACTGTCTTGATGCAGAAAGGAGATACTGCCCTTGCTTTAGTTTTCTTCACCTTTTGTCATTAGAAAATCATATTTCAGGCATTTCAGGTAAAGTTCATTACTGTGCTATTAAATCTCTTTTGTGGCTCTCTAACACTTTTAATTTTGCATATCTTTGCTAAACTATACTCCAATATACAGTTTTGATCTATCAACCCTAACCCTTTTAGGGCGCTCTTTTAATATAAAAAATATGTGGGATTTTGTTGTCAATTTTTATTGCAAGTTCCTGTTATTTACCATAGGATCATAGATTGGTTTGGGTTGGAAGGTACTCTAGAGATCATCTAGTTCCAAACCCACCTGCCATGGGCAGTAATACCTTCCACTAGACCACATTGCTCAAAACCTCATCCAGCCTGGCCTTGAACACCAAGGATGGCGCACCCACAACTTTCCTGGGCAACTTGTATTTCTTCAATATCACACCTACTATAGCCACAGTTGTGTGGCTTAAAACATTAGAATATTTGTAACCCCTGTTGTTTAAAAAAAACCCACCTGCTTCACAAAGCCCTGTATTGGAACCACTACATCCTCAAGTCTGATTTGCCCAAATACACAAAGAAAAAGTTGAAGTTGGTATTGCCTGTTCCTGCAGCCTCAGCTCAGGGAACTGGTAGGCTTCACATATTGGATCTTAGGCTTTGATTATGCAAATGGCTGCTATGTACAGGTGTATGAGGAAGAGGGAAAGGACCAAAAGAACCTACATAAACTCCCACGTTGCTGGGAAGTGTGACATAGCTGCTGTGCAACACATTACATGGCCATGACCATGAAACCAGCCCTGCATCCCAGTCAGATTGGGGCTGTGCACAAAAGTGTAGATTTACATTTGTGAATACCTATATCCAACCAGGAAGAGCAGCAAACAATAAAGAACTACTGTCATGCATGATTGTAGGAGCAAAGCCCTGATTTGCAGGTTCTTGCAAGAGAAAACATACATCTATCTCACCGCACAGTCATTATGCTGGTTTGACAGTGTTAACAGAAATAAAGATCAGTACATAAATGTTTTTCTTGTGCCTAGGGCACCTAGAGAAACAGACCCAATGCTTAACAAAATACTGTTTTTCAGACCAAGGCTTAAAAGAAAATTAACCAGCACATAGGCATATTAATATACACAAAACCTCTCCTTTTATACATAGGGCCAAAAAGGATTACCTGGGGTAACAGGATACAGAGGGCCACGTGGACCCAAAGTAAGTAATGGGAGTTTTTTTTTCCCATGGTACTGGCAAAGTCCTTCTCTGGTTATTATGTTAATCTTTTAAAGCACAGCATTTTTGCTGTGAAATTTAATCACCACCTAAATCGATGTGAGAGCAAAAATATTTAAAACCCTGTTGGAAAATCTTTCTGAGTCTGTTTTATACCTACCTATTGAATGTTGCCTGGTAGCAAAAGGTCAGCCTTGTTTCCAGTTGGGCTGTTGACACATAGTGGATTGGAACTGTGAAAAAAATAAAAGCACAGATTATTTTTCCTCAAGAAGAGACACAGACATGATCTAAATGTGTTCTTAATGGAGCATGATGTATGTTTACCTCAGTATGTTATGGAAAAAATTGAACTTCACATTATGGATATCCTCAAGGGTAGAAAAGGCAGAGCCACCTGTTTGGAGAGAGTTGCTCTTTACTGTCTATTCTACATTTTCTTTTTTTTCTGTCAGCATGAGTAATTTAAACATTGATGGACCAGTTCCTGAATGCAGAACAGAAGCAGCCACAAAAAATTCTAGAGTCTTCATTGCTGATAGATTTGGAGGAGGAAAATCCACAGGCAGGAAACTACCATATCTCAGAAAAATGGAGGATAAATGGGGACAAAAGAATGAGTGTAGTTTATGTTAAAATCTCGTTTAGCTTTGTAAGCAGAAGAAATGAGAAGCCTGAACATCACATATCTGAGTTGTAAGTCTGGCACTCATTTTTGGAAGTTCATTTTCCGTCATAAAAAGACCACTGTTAATTAGCACTGGAAAAGAGGACAAAGCTGGTCTTTTTATATCAGATTTACATTGAAAAAGATGGACTTTATGTGCTTGCTCCAATACTAGTGGTCCATGTAGGTGATAATACACTTGTTAGTCATAAGCAGGAGGTGAGAAATCAACTGATGCAGCTCAAAAGATGCCCCAAACTGAAATTAAAAAAAAAAAATAAAAAAAATTCAGCAGCTGAAAGCACCTGAAGCTTGGAGAAGAGGCCAGAGCAGGTTCCTCGAATAGCTGGGGTTACTGAGGCACTGCTTAGTGATGCTGCATGAAGTAACCCCCTGTGACTGAGCCTGGCAAGGGAGACAGGATCCATCAACCATATATATCCATATATATCATTTAATAAACATGCACAACTATTAAAATTTATGGCACACTTCACTGAGCATCTTGTTTAAATAAACTATTTTGAATGCTCCAGGGCATACTTGGGAGAGGAGAAAAGGGTGAAAAAGGCCTTCCTGGATTCCCTGGATTGCGGGTAAGGAAGTCACAGAATAAATTACATCACAAATTCACTATAATTACAGTCATAATATATTTGGCAATTTGAGTTTGCATGCTTAAGAAAGATTTTAAGGATTTTTTTTTTTAACTAGTCTGTCATGCTTCCTGTATAGAATATTTAGGAGTCTTGCCCTGGCACTCACCCTTCCTCAGACAAACATAAGCTCATACAGACTTTCTGTCCTTGGAAAGAAAGTAAATCTCCAGGGTTATCCTCTAAATATTTAGAGCTGCACAAAGCTGCTCTGGAGTAGCACAGTACTAACACAGTAATTTTAGTGTTTTCCATACGTATCAATGGCACTTTTTTACAGCAGCTTGTGCTTGATTTGCCTGACAGTGCTCACATGGAGCAACACCTGAACTGCTGTGCTTGGTGCAACAGGATAAAAAAATTAAGTGAAGACCTGACTGATTTGCTTTGGTCTATAGTTCAAATTTGTGTCCATTTGTCATAGCAACTATTTGAAAAAACTTTGCAAAGTTTTTGGAAATATCCCAAGTAATATTTATCTAAGTTACGTTAACGGCTCAGCAGTTCTGAATAGGTTTAATTTTGAATAAGTTTTTATGGTTTTAGCTCACATTCTACTTGCTTTTATCAGGGTCATCCTGGTGCTTATGGACCTGCAGGTTTTCCTGGAATGAAGGTACGAAGCATAAAGTATAAGCAGCTCCCTGAACAGTGGGATCAGCGAGGTTTGGTTTTCTGTGGATTTGGAATTTCCACATACTTCATAGCTCACATTGCATTCCTTCCTTTCTCTTCTGCTACCTGTTGCCACAGAATTTGTATGATCTCTGTGGCTTTGAATTTCTGCCACTCTCTGATATTTGGCTGAAATTTGCTTATGGAATCTGAAGTTGCAAGGAGAAGGGAAAGTTAGTGGGACAGACATACAGCATGACAGAAAAGTTATGCAGCACGTTAACTTTGTTTGCCATGGTGACTGTGTAATTTTGTGTTATCTGCATGTTTTATTCATCTTTCTGGCTCAAGAAATTCCAGTTGTGATGTTAAGTCTGCTAAATTTTACTTATGAACTTAAAACATCTTACTGGGGTAAAGAACAATAGATGTATGTATATAGATCTATATCTTTCCCTTTTTCCTATCTTCTCTCCCCAGCTTATTTTCAAATCTAGTTGAGGTAATGATCATGCCATTCATAAATCACTTGAATGTACAGATATTCACCTCTAGAATTATGTTCCAGGTGACTGTTTTATCTGCAAAATTAGGTTTTACTATGGTCTTTACTTTTGCCTACCTAAAGAGTTTGACTACTGGATGGATGAGTGTATTAGTAAATCATAAAAAGAGAAGCTGATATGCAGCTGCTTTCCATGCAGTAATATAGTTTAAGAGGATCATTCAGCAGGCAGCAAACCAATTTCGACTGTATTAAGCAGACAGTCTATTAGAGCCTGCTGGTATGTATGTGAGCTAGTTCTGTGCCCCAGCTAAGCTGAATCTGCTGACCACTGTCTAAATTACCTGGTAATACATGTTGTGGGTTTTTTAACACAGGAGAGTCTATAAAACACACCATCTCTTGTACAAACCCAGGGAATTTTCTGAAACAAACTGTGGGTGCAATTAGAATGTGACAGTATTGTTTGACTGCCTTACAGGGTTTTAATTATTTTAATGTCTTAACAGATTATTCAAATTATATTTATGTGATCCTTTCCAGGGTGAAACAGGATTTGCTGGTTTTCCTGGACAACCTGGCTATCCAGGCATACAGGTAAAAAACCACCACACAAGCACACAACCCTATATAGATGCTCCTCCAGTTCCTCCAAAAGGTACCCAATTATCAGACCATTTCCTTTTATACAATCATCATGTCTTTTAAAAATTTACTGTTTTCCTGATGGTCATAGTTACTCAACATCATAGTAGTAAATAACAATGTAAGTAAACATTCCTACTTGGTGCATAGGAGAGTGGGAATTCTATCTTGCATGCCACAGGAATTGTTAATCCTGATTGCCAGTAGTTACCTTTACCAGTATAGCTGTCTGATCCATGAACTCTGCAAGGTATTCATGGTTGTCATGAATGACACGAGGCATTCCCCAGAGAGGTATATGAGGTAAAGGAACCTGCTACTTAGGTAATAGTACAATCCTATAAACTAGGATGAAAACTGGTTCCAAATGAGGTGACAAAATTCCATTCAGACAGGCTGAGTGATTTACCAAAATCTCTTGCATGCACTCAACCTGTTCACACAAGCAGCTGTTCCAAGATGCTTACCAGAATGAAAGCTGGACTCCACACCACCTGTGGTTAAACATTCCCTACTTTTGCTCACTTAGATGACACTAACTATTTTTTTATATTACAATACATGCTGCTTTCCATTTGTCTTCTGCAGGCTGCAGAACCTATGATACTGTAATTCTGACTGCTGGATCATATTGTAATACTGGGTAACAACAAAAACTTCAATGACGGGAATTATTGTATTTTCTATGGAATCTACAATGCTAAAGCACACTTAGAAGGAAAAAGCAGTTCTGGATGCTCCTCTAGAGGGAACAAAGGAGCAATGAGTCCAGCCAGAGGGGAAGGGCTAGGGAGTGGCTGGGATAGGGTCCAAGTGGTCAGAATATAGGAGCAAGAGGAGAAGTAAAATGCTGCAAACCAGAAGGTGGATGAAAGAATCATCACTAGAGACAGCAAGGCTGAAAAAGGTAATCACCAATATTACCACAGTACAGAGGACAAAAACAGTATTGCAGAAATTTTGACACTAATGAAGTTGGCTCTAAACATTCTGGAATACCAAAGTCAAGGAGTGTTTATTTCCCTCTGAAATAATCTTTTTGGAAAGCTGCATATAAAACAGTAAATTTCCTGAAAGAGATTTGGGCAAGAATCACCTCTGTTATAAACTGAATTTTAAGATTGGAACACACTGTACATAATCTGTGATGACACAAGGAAGTAAACTGAGGCTGGTCCAAACTTGTCATAAGCAACAAACAGCTTTTCAAGAAGCATGTTTACCAATGAGAAATGACAAACACATGAAGTAAATAAGTAAAAGTACAATAAAAACATCTGGTTTAGTCACAGACTTACTTGTTTCAAAGTTAGGCCTGCCAAGAGAATGTTAAATCAACTTTTTCAGCCAAGATTTCATTTATGAGGTCATACTTGGGGGGAAGAAATTGCCCACGTATGTCACTTTTTCTCCCATTTGCCCATTATCAGCTTCACAACAATGGGGGATCATTTAGATACTAATTAGACAGAAACACTGCATGCTTAAACAGAAGATTCATTGCAGTCCATTACTCCTAAAAAGTAGAATCGAACCTTAAGTGTTTTGTTGTTAAAAATTCTTACCCTGATGTACATATTGTTTTAGTTTGGGGCATCATTAACAGACTTGAGACAAGTAATTTTATAGACAGAATAGGACATTCTTCAGACTCCACTGATTAGCCCACAGTCTGAGTAGCCATAAATCAACACAACAAACAGTAACCAAAAAATAATTAATTGTTGGTAGATTATTCTAGGGAAAAGTGTGAAGCCCTGCAGTGATGAATCAGAAAGATGAAATTACAATTGCTAATCCAAGGAGCAAACAAATCAAATATAGACACAACTTAATAAAAAACAGGTGTACTCAGACAGATATGCAAAATTCTGAGTGATTGCACAGATGCTTTAGTTTTGCTTGGGAAACAATTGGAGAAATCTGATTGTTCCTGAAAGGAGCAGATCTATCTAGACTTCATCAACTATTCATCTGGCGTCACCAGCTGTTGCTTATGATCTGCTGAAAATTACATAGACTGGAGGAACAAGATTATGATTAAAAACACACCTGGGAATAGCCTGTCCTCACATAGATTTTTCTGAAACAAACATGCTCAGAGAGAATCTAAGATGGATTCAGATTTAAGATATAGAGACTCAGGAAAAAAATCCTCAGTCGCTTTCAAAGTAGATCTCATCTTAAAAAAATATTAACTGTTGCTAAAAGCAAAGAATGGTCTTCAAGGAATTGTTGTCATACCTTTTGGTCCCCAAGTCTGGACACTGGCAACACTATTTTTTTTCAATAAGATGTTGGTAAATTGAGTCTCCTAAATTTTTTATGGCAAAACAGTATCAGTCAACAAAATAATCCAAACATTTTCAGGCCATTATATAGGAGTGTATCACCAGTGAAAACAGAGGCAAAATGAAGCTGCCATCCAGAGGGGGTCATTAGACCTGACAGCCTAAAAACAGACCACAATCAGAATTTGTCACTTAAGGAGATACCAAGAACAGAAATGTTTGACCTTGGCTCATTGACTCCTCAGTATGTTCTTGTGTTCTGGTTGTGTTATTTTAAAATCACTATGAAAATCATGTAAGACTTGGGCCAAATACATCTATAGTACAAATCTTTCATACTTTTATCATCATTAAATTAGTTTTAAATCTCAAAATCCTTTGTAAATTTATCAGTGGAGGGAAAATGCTAGGTTTGCTTTTTCTTTCCTGCCACACAGAAGGCTCTTCTATGTCGTTAGGAAAGACAAATTTATGTTCCTGTTTAAAAGAGCCAAAGATGACACAAGGATATTTTTTCATTTTGCAAGATACAGTCAAAGGAAAAAAACAGAGGTCAAGAGGACAGCAGCCAGTGACAGTTCCAGAACAATTTAATTATTGGAAAGATATAATTTTTTTTAAAAAAGCCCAGAAAGAGGGATGGACTCCTTGTTTTTACTTATGTAAGAATGGATATCCAGTTGTGCAGTCCCAGTCTTCCTTGTCTGTGTCCTAAAAGGACCTGAACTCCAGTCCCAGGAATGCAGCCTCACTACGCAGTTCCCACATTGACATTCTTATTTTCATTTGCTGAAAGAGCAGGGCTGAATCCTAATCTACAAAGCAAAAAGTCTTAATACAATTTGCCACATAAAAGACCTCCCCTAAAGTCCACTTCACTTGCAATTCTAAGTATCAAAATCCAAGCTAAAGTAGAAATCCTCCAAGCAGAAGTGATTTTCCTCTCCATTAGGAGCCACTTTTATGTTTCCCTAATGCAGATGTTTTAAACTTATAAAAGCTTTGAGTATCTCTTACCATTGATATCTGTTAGACTGTGAAACCATTTTTCTTAAAGCTTATCAGTCATCATAGAAGTAATTTCTTAATTCTGATATAGAATTTTAAGGCAAATAATTACAGCTTGCTTGTTAAATCAGAGTCTCTCAATTAAACGGGTACTGATTTACTGTAACTGAGTCATCTTCACAATAAATGAATGAAATCAAATACAGCAGTCACATGTTTTAGAGAGTCAAATAGATATGTGTGATAGGTATATTGCTGTTTAGTCACTGGTATCATGAAAGATAATGATTATTTTAAATCTTTTTGCTTGGTTTTAAGTGCTATAAAATGTCAAAGTCAAGTTTCCCAGGTGATGTGTGTCACATCCTTACACACCTTACAATTGTTGAAATTTTCAGTTACATGCTGGTGCATTTTACGTTTGTATCTATCAATAAAATTTATTGTTGGACTTACAGGGGGATCCAGGAGAAAAAGGGCCCCCAGGTCCTCCTGGAGCTGTTGGAACTCCACCGCTTCCTATAAAAGGTTATATCTAGTTTTAACCAGTCTTTCTGCTGTATAAAGTGTGGGACCTGTTTTGCTGAGGTGTGTCAAAGTGGTCACTTGGTCACTTCCAAGGGATTTGGGAACAGGATCCTAAACCATTCAGTTCCTGGTGGCCACAGGCTGTACTTGTTTGTCTCACTGATCTCACTGGAACCAAGTTAAACATACGAATTTCAGATTAAATGTTTGTCTGAAAGATCTTTGTGCACACAGTCACAACTGGATCTGAAGGACTGTCTCTAGTTATTGGACCAAGGCATATTTAAGAAAAAACTATGAAAAGTAAGCCCATGCTGGATAATGGATGCCAGATAAGAAAACCTGTCTACTCACTGTAATTTAGGATTCCTATTTTCAGAATTGCCACAACACGCAGACTTTTAGATTATAATTAAGCTTCCTATTGCATAGTAGGGGCAAAATCTTGGAAGTAGAACCCCCATGAGAATACCTTTCAGTCTTATTACCTGCCTACCTAAACCTCAGGCTGGGTTTTTATGTCCCAGCTCCCTCTATCTCCATCTTTATCATCTAATCAGTGAAAAGATGTGTGGAAATTTTACTTCATAGCAGGAAACAACGGGCAACAACCAAGTTTTCTGCCTTTTGCATGTAACACTTGGGGAATCTGTATTGTGAGAATGTTTCAACAGACAAGTCACCATAAATTGTATTCCTACTGCAGCAAAAGCTGATTGTGAACAGAAGTAAATTACAACGAAACCTTATTTCAGCAGAACTCCCCAAAAATCAATTACATTTTTTCCCATTGACTTTCCAGCCCATGCAATAAAAGACTTAACCCCATGCTTAATATCTCAAGTAACATTTAATCTTGTGCATGGTGTATGACTGGATACAGTCTTCAGAGAAAGAGGCCCTTAGCAGAACTGAGAACACAACTAGTACCAATATTTTGTTTCTCCAATTTCATGAAGCTGTTTATATCTGATTCAGGTTTTCTTTATCAGTATGTAATTGCAATTTTAAATTTTATTAATTGTAGCAATTTTGAAAATATACTTTTAAAAATTTGCATAATTTCAACCAAGACAATCCTGAAATGACCTCCCTGTGTGCACTTCCAAATGGGGATAACATGAGATGCATATTTATTTTAAATGCCAAGTGTTTTTATTTTGGGCAAACATTTCTCTCAGCATTTTGAAATATGTAGCACAAAGATACTACTACAGAGTGATGAAAAGTTAAAAATGTGCCCACAAATTGGGCTGGAATCCGTAGAAAAGTAACCAAATCCTCCCACCTTAAAATTAAATTGTTACAGATTTTAAAATGTTTCATAAATTGTTTTACTCTCATGTAGTTTCCAAATTACAATTTTGGCTTCAGTTTTATTTAGATTTAAGCTGTCAATAAGGTGTTTGACTCACATATTTTTATAATTCCCTATAGGCCCACGAGGAGATCCCGGATTTCCCGGTCCTGTTGGTGATATGGGATCAGCTGGACCAATGGGTCCTGCAGGCCTGCTAGGAAGACCAGGGCTTGATGGAACAAGTAAGAGAAGTAGGGGATAAAATATGAACTATATAGCACTAGTAGAAAAAGCAACTAAAATAAAACTACTTTGTTCTTGCATGACGAAAACCACCAACAGTAAGGATTTGAACTCTACAGATTGTTCATTAAAAATATTAACTGGGCACTTAAGTGGCCAAAGAAAAGAATGAAAATTATCCAAGCAGAACATTAGGAGATACTAGAAAAGGAACAAAAGGCTAAGGAGAATATTACCATGCACTGTAAACCCACGGTATGCCTTTATCTGGAGTGCTGTGCTCAAAAATTCTGTTCTTCATCTCAAAAAGATATAAAGGGAAGTGATCAGGATGAGTTTGCTCTATATAAGGAATGAGAATAACTGGGATATCTGGAAAAGAGATAATAGGGGAGGAGGAAAAGAAGCATTTTAAGGTCTAAAGCAGAAGTCTCCTTTCCTGGGGATCCTGGAAAACCTGAAGATTTAGATTTAAGTCTTTGTTATATAGAAGCTCTCTTTCAGGGCAGTTCTGCATGGTCTGTGTTTCCTCCTTGATATCTCACAGTAATCACTATGAGGCTGTATGGGCTTTACACCTTTCTTTTTTTATAGGTCTGCCTGGCCTGCCAGGGGTAAGTGGGGCACCAGGACCTCAAGGTTTTCAAGGTGACCCTGGTTTGCCTGGAACAGGTGAATTAATCCCAGGAAGACCTGGATTTCCTGGACCACCAGGCCTACCAGGACAGCCAGGAAGACAAGGCTTACCTGGACTACCCAGTAGGTTCAACAGCAATTTATGTATTAAGAATATAATTCTGCAGGTTAATAGATCCATTGCTTTTGTTGGTCCTACAAAAAACATAGAGATGAAAAGTTCATTTTGGCAGATATATCAGACTTTACATGGGATGTTGAAAACATGTTTTCATGTTAGCTGTTGATGAGTGAGATTTCAAGATTTTTATCGTTTTCTGGGTGATTTAAGCCCACAAAAGTAAGATGTATAAAATAAAATCTCTAAAAATATGTCACCTGAAGTTAAAAATACAGCAAACTGAGGAGGAAACCCAAATCAGCATCTTTTAGAAGAGAAAAAGTAAAGTTTTAAGTGGAAAAAAGTAGTAATGGCAATGATGTGTCAACATCGACTCAAGTCATACTGATTCTTGTAGTATAATCTGTAAGCAACAACTTGTAAAGCATTTAATAAGGTCTCTAACCTTTCACACAAGTATAACAAGATAAGGGAGAGGAGAATACATGACCTAAGCTGTGGAAACACTCAACCTGATTTATACTTGCTGTACAATTTGTTTTTTCAAAGGTGTGATCTGTACTGACAGAGGTATCCCTGGAGAACCTGGAGCAAAAGGTCAGATAGGCCTTCCAGGAAGAAAAGGTGCAAAAGGAGAAAAGGGTAAGCATGCCTGGATAAAAACCATTTGAATATGAGACCTTTGCCAGTTATGTCAGATTTAAATGTGCAAGAAGTTTATGGTAACTTGGTGGATAAGGCCCATCAAAGTGCAGAGTTAAATGGCCAGTTGGCACTGGGGCTTTTAAGTCAGTAGATGATGTCAGTGCAGCAGTTACTTAGTGCTGATAAAGCTTCACCTCTTTGAAGGGAGTCAAATGAGATAAAATGGTCCAGGCACTACTCACACAGAAAAGAGAAAGGGCAGCATTATTTTTTTGTGTATTAATTCTGCAACTTTTTCACTGTAATTTTGACACATTCATATAGGAATTCAAGGCCTCTGCTCGTGTCGTGCTGGTCCTCCTGGTCCCCGTGGTGTGCAAGGACCTCCAGGTGTTCAAGGAAAGAAAGGACAAATGGGATACCCTGGAAGATACGGAGAAAAGGGCGACCCAGGCTTATCTGGTGCAATGGGATCACCAGGGCTCCCTGTGAGTAGTTTTCGTGAATTTTGGTAAATAAATAACATGAAGTTACCTCTCAGCTCAGGAGGCATTTAAGCAGAGTAGTGGAGAAAGTGCCCTGGAAAACTATCTGAAACTTCCATCTACTTTTGCTTGTTACAGTCTAATGAAATGAGCTATTACTTTTGGAAACAGAATTATTTTCTTTAATGTGCTTCATATAGTTTATCTCATTCCCCACAGTGAGCAATAATTCAAAGCACCACTTAACCTAACTGCTTTAGAAACACTTTATAAGATAAATTATTGGACTTGATGTGATTTTGATCCACTTTTTCTGGTCTGACATGCAAAATGTACATCCAGAATGCTGCATACCAAAATAATGCCAAAGAGAGGTTTTTTTAATATATTTTCTTGTGTGTGAGAGGAATTTCTTTGAAAATACAGGCAGATATGCCTTGCTTTATGACTGTTGCATTATGGTTGGGGTTTTTTTGTTTGTTTGTTTAGTGGTTTTTTTGTTTTGTTTTGAGGAGGTGTTTTGGCGGTTTTTGTGCTGTTTGGGTTTTTTGTGTTTTGTTTGTTTGCTGTTTTTTTGTTATTGTTGGGGTTTTTTGAGGTTTCAATAGCAGAACTGTTTTTGCACATGAGGAATTGCTTAAAAGTTTCCAGAACATTTTTTTTCAAAAGAATAAAAAAAAAGCAAACAAAACCATTGTGAGTCTGAAGGAAGGATGTGGAAGGGCTCTCTCATTCTAGTGCCAATGGTTTCATTACAAGCTTTACATTTGCTCTTGTGGGTTTTTTGTTTGTTTTCTTCTTAAAACACTATTACCTGTGTGGATTATGTGAGATTTTGATCTTCTTGTTACTTCTGAGAGTATGATTTAGTCCCTTTGGTTTTGAAGCAAAGCTTGAAGCCTTGTCCTGAATATTTTCTGTTCTTAGGTTACTTAAGCGAGAAACAAGAACAAAATAATCATTTTGGATGGAAATAATTCACTTTGATACAGAAATGTTTGGTTTAATGGACCATTTTTCTCCATTTTTCTGCTCTCCTTTCTTCACAAATATCTCATTTTTCCTTTCAAACACTACTTACTGATCTCTGCCTACATAAAGATCTAAACATTGTAAGAAATAGCCACTGCTAGTTTCAGATACATGTTTTTCAAAAGTCTATCTGATTTAAAAGTGTCATGATTTACAATCACATTATATTCTTTCCACCTATTTTTAAGTGAAAAAATTTGAATAACAGAGGAAGCTGGCTAAATAATACCCCAGTTTTGTACCTTAGTGGCCTTTTACTTCTGTTTAAATTTTCTGCAGTAAAATATATTTACCCACATGCACTGTTGCAAGATCACCAATGATTACATGAAAACTGCACTCTGCTTGGAGAGCTGAGAGCACAAATCAGCATAAGAATATAGAAAAGCACTTCTTTTCTCCTCTAAACCTGTCAAGTCATAGATTCTTCTCACAACACCTACCTAACTAGATGTAGATGAAATTTCTTATTGGCAGCTTTGTGGGTTTTCATTCAGAAAAAAAGCATCACTTACTTGCTGCTGTGTTCAGTTCCGGGAGGAAAGCCCCATCCTGCAGTCACCACACTCCAGAGATTCCCTTCCTCAGTGGATTGTGGGTTGAAGTCTGCAGTGGGAACAGTTAGTGAATCATTTGAATTTTAATATTGCATTTACAGCCGTGGACCCAAATCTTCCAGCTTTACAAATTATTTTAGTTGTGTATCCATACATTTGGCAGAATCAGGCTGAGAAGGCCAGGTACCATTCACACACCTCTTTATAATCATCAGAAGAGATAAGTGTTTCTTTTTGGCATGTCACCTTAACTGGTTGGTTTTGGGAAACCATGCAAGAGATAGATATCTAATTTTCCCCTCAATTCCCACATTGATTCTGTGCTGGAGACAACTGACACCTTTTTTTTTCCTTGTAAATGTTAAGGGGACCCCTGGTTCTGCTGGACAGCATGGTGAAAAAGGAGAGAAGGGTGATCCAGGAAGAGTTAGGATAAAAGGTAACCACACATTTTATCTTTAGTCTGTTTGTTTCCTATACAATGTCTAGGCAATAGTGTGAGAAAAACATATTCATCTGCTCTTTAATAAATTCATTAGTTCAGTAAGTTACTGAAACCTAGAGGGCATGTATGTCCAAACTGCTTTCTTGGTACCATCTCTTCTTGCTAAACAGAAGATCAACACAGCATTTTGTGGTTTTTATTCTATAGTTGAGCCATAAAACAGTTTTAACAGCGTGTTATTAATGCTAACAAATGATTTTTCATGTCCTGTGATTGATAGTTGGGGTCTTACAGAGGTTTGTATAGCAAAGACTCAGCAGAATACAAATACTATTGTACAGAACCACCTCCTGAAGTGTCATATATCAATAACACAGCTGTTACCTCAACTTAAGCCACCAACATCCTTCTTGGGAAAAACTCAAAGTTTCAATGACTATTCAGATTCCTGCTCCTATTTCTAAAAATTACTCTTGACCAGGCATTGAAGAGAAACAATAGGCCACTAGTTGCACAACTGAAATTCTTGTAATTAAATAGATCAAAACCTCTCCACAGTTATGGTTATGATTTGCAAAAGCAAAAGAAACAGAGAGCAATAAATTACAGCAATCTGAAGGCAAAGCCTAGTTAGAAATGCTAAACTAATTATTCAAACAAAAGATTGTCCATCTTATTGTTTATAAAAAGTTAGCTTAGCTTTGGATGCCTGTGGGTTTTTTACAGATGTTGGAGAGGGGAAAACATTTTCTTCTATTTGCAAAGGATTTCTTGACACAGCAAAAGTTACATTTTCATAAATATCAGTGCAAGAGAAATCTAGGGGGAAAATAAAACCTTTGGGAAATATTGATGCAAATATTCTGCATCATATGACATTGCTACAACCTGATTTCACTGAAATTAAGAATAAACCAGACTGATTTCAATATTTTAACTCTCCATATAGCACAAATAAAAGCCACATTCTTGTGGTGCCTCTAAACATGTCTTTTACAGAGAGACCAAGTTGTTCCATGAGGTGTCCAACTAAAGCCTTCCTAAGCCTAAAATACTTCACCAAGGAAATGTGAATTCAAGGACTGGGAATTACCATGCAGATATGATGAATGGTTTTTCAGCATTTACCTAAGAAGAAATAACCTCCACCTCCCCCTCAAAAAAATAATTACTGTAAATATTATACTTCTTTTTCTTTTCAAAATATTTTAAGGATTAAAAGGTGAAAGAGGACCTACTGGGGTTCCAGGATTTCCAGGCCAGAGAGGTCTTGATGGCAGAGACGGGGAACTAGGATTGCCTGGGGAAAAAGGAGTTGAGGTATGTTTGACTCTCTCAGATTTTTTTTCCATTTCAATTAATGTATTATTTTATGAAAGGTTATGAAAGTTTTTATCCACTGAAAAATTATTTTCTTGTAAATATCATTGCTTGTTTTGGTATTCCTGGATATAATTTCTGCATATACTGTGTCCCAATATTATGGGATCAGGAAACAAAAAATCCACTAACCCCTTTGTTCCTATTGCCCTTAAATATTTAAAAATACTAATGTCATCCATGTAGTCTCTTAATTCTGGAAAGTGATTTCTCCAGATGATCCCCTAAACATGCTTTTTCATAATCAAAGAGAGGAGAGCTCTTGTTACTTCTTACCAACAAGTTTTCTTTCAGGGCGATGCTGGAGTATCGCTTCCCGGTGATAAAGGATTCCCTGGGCTCCCAGGACCTCCTGGGGTAAAAGGACAGATGGGATTGCCTGGTTTGGGGTTTCCTGGCCCTCCAGGAGCCAGAGGTAGCCCTGGAGACTTTGGTGATACTGGTAATGTTGGGCCACCTGGTCCAAAAGGCCAGAAAGGTAATTTTGACTGTTTACATTAAGAATGAAATAACAAAAATACACGTTTGGTGGCATCCATTACAGTTTCATATGTAATACATAAAGTGTTATTCATTTATAGTGAAGATGTTCTTAATTTATAGGAAAATATAACTTATATTTAAGGCTTGGTCTGGTTTTTGGTTATAAAAAGTGCTTAGCCAAAAAAAAAACATCTACAATGATAGTGATATGTATGAACCAGAACTATGCATAGAATTGAAATGAAAATATTATTTCTTTCTTGCACTAAAAACTATTGTAAAGACAAATTTCCAAGACAAGTGAAATAAAACTAAACCTTTGTCTTTAAAAAATACAACTGTATTACAACAATTTGAAATATAACCAATATTATATAGAAAGTGTCAAGAAAAATATATTTTAAGATTCTCCATCAAAACTTAAATAATATGGAAATAACAATGTGCATAATTTCACATTTGCACATCTAGTTGGTTAGTTCCACAGAAATATTACAGTAAGTGTTCAGACTCCATTTATTCTAAAACTAAATAGGCCAGTTTCTTCTCCCTCTTGCTTCAGGTGAAACTGTCTGCATCACATCACCATACCCTGGAAATCCAGGTCCCCCAGGTTTTAAAGGTGTTCAAGGTATGTTTATATATAGGAGAATTTCTGATTTTAATTGAAATTTAAGTTGCTAATTTTAAAAAAGAAGCTATCCTAAAAAGCTACAGTATTCCACTTTTTCAACAGATACATGCCTGAAAATGTAAAACTGCAAATACACAGGAGTATACTCATCTAATAGAATCAAGGGCCAGACAGCTGCAGTTTGCATGATCAAAAGGTGTGCAGGCTGCCTCCATAGAAATAATTAAGTGAAGGTAGTTTCAAACTCTGTCCTGCCTCAATTAAAATGCATGAGAGAGTCTGTAAAATGTGCAGATGGCTGGAGTTAGATAAGACCTGGAGTATGTACATCTGAGTACTGGGAAAAAGAGATGTGCAAGGCAAAAATATGCTGCAAGGCTGTAATTTCTAAAACTATATTGCTCATGGCAAGTTGAAATTGAGCCCTAAAATCTGAAAACTTATTACCATTATTTCAACTTTTTAAACTTAATTTAAATTCAAAGAACTCATCCAGGAACTGGCAAGACGTTTCTTGTGATTGCCTCCAAAGCATTTGAAATTCCTCAGAAAATCCTGATCAGAAGAATTGGAGATAGTGGATTTTCAAGCTCCTTAATATGGTATTACCCAGTTCCCTGACACCAGTATTGTGGGTGGGAGCAAAAATTTGTACAGACATGAAAGAACAGGGATTCGTGTACTGAGCTCATCTGCAGCATTCCAGAAGCAGGATATAGCACAGGAGAGTAGAACTTGAGCTGACACCTGTCATTCACTGGGTTAATACTGTTGATGTCCTGTAACATTAAAATGTTATAGGAAAGATTTTTTTTTTTCTAATTGACTCTGGTGATCTGCAATCTGCTGTTTATGGAGCAGGGAGCACATTTGAGCACTCTGTCAGTTTATGTACTTCTTTTTTATTTTCAGGACCAAAGGGTTTAAAAGGACTCCCTGGGCATCCTGGACCAAATGGCTTTGAAGGGCAAAAAGGCCGTCGAGGCAGGCCAGGAGCAGGAATCCCTGGGCCAGAAGGTGAATTGTGCTTCTCTTAATCCAGGAGACCTGCTGGTCAGATTGTAATATATAAATGCAAGGAAAGATAGCTACCATGGTAGAACACTGTAGCATAGACTATAGAATAAAACACAAACTTCAACAAAAGCTAGTGGAACAGAAATCTTTACCAGTATCCCTTTCTTTATTCCAGCTTTGCAGGTGCTGCAATAACCTAAAGTTCAGTGTCCAGAGAGGAAATATTCTCAGAAAACTGAGAACAATTAGTAAAATTTTAGGAAAGGGAGTAAACTGGACAAGAGTGATAGTAGTCAAGACAGATGCTGCTCCAAAGAAAACCCCTGTCACTTCCCACAGGAATTAGCTCCTTTAATCCTCATGTATCATTAGCTATGAATGAGAAACCTGAAATTTAACGTATGATATTATTTTTCTTTGCAAAGTAATAATTTAAATCTGGTTACATTTGAATTATAATATAACAGCTTGAGGGGAAAAATGAACAAACAGACAAAAAACCAAACACCTCCTGAATTATGCCCTATTTGAATTTAAAAATCCTATCAACAGGCTTTCGAGGCACAGCTGGTGATCCTGGTGATCAAGGTGAAAGAGGATCTACAGTTGATGGTAAAAATGGCCCTCCAGGTCCACCTGGCATAGATGGTCAGAAAGGTCTTCCAGGTGACACCACATATGGCCCTCCGGGAATCCCAGGCAACAGGGGACTGCCAGGACCCCCTGGTGCACAAGGAGCAAGGGGTAATCCAGGCATTCCTGGGCTTCAAGGTATGGGCCAGTTTTTATGAAATAGTTTATGAAACATTTTGTTAAAGGACAAAATCTGAGCAAAGATGGTACTAATTCAGATAAAACGTCCTCTTACCTGGATCCATCATGGTGACTGTGAACAGTACACCCTGATTTTACATTTACATTTTCACAGTTCAGGTTGACCAGCCACTCAGGGGATCTGCACTGCAGGAAGAAAAAGATGCCTTTACCCAGTCCATGGAGTAACAGTGCAGCTTCCTATTCTTACTATTACTTGATGCCTGATGCTCATCTGGGCTTGGGGCTTCCTGCTCTGCCACACAGATAGTCCTTGCTTCAGATTGTTTAGTCAAACCTGAACAGACTGGAAAAGGGCAGGAGAACACTCAGGGACAGAGGGGTGAATTTCTTTGCCCAGAGTTATGCAATAAAGTCCTCTATGTCTTGTGTACTACACTCCTCGCTTCTGCAGGGGAGTTTTGCTGGTTGCTGCAAAGAGATCTCCACAGTGCATTTCCTTCCCACTTTACAGAGGATATTGCTGTTTCCTTTTACAGGTCTTCCTTTTGCCCAGCCCTAAGCATTTCCACACATCCTTCTGTGCAGGGAACACCTGTAGAACTGACCCCAGAGCTGTGTGTCTGGTGCAGGCCAGTGAGCTCCTCCCACTCTGCTCCTACTCATCAGAAGCTATCATCCTTACCTAGAGATGAGGGCTGAATTCATATTTGTTCCTTAAAGAAAGGAGCTTTACACAACAGCCAATTCTAAATTGCAGGAAAGCACCAGTTTGCACAAACTGCAAAAACTAGAGGACAATTAAGACACTACAGTAACTGAACATGTAAATTTCAAAATTAAAATTAGGAATTCTGAGGGATGGTGAGGAGTGGAACTAAAACATTTTATAATGCTGTTTTTTCCCAGGACAACCTGGCACTCCGGGATTTCCAGGTGCCAAGGGTTTTAGAGGCCCAGAAGGTGATGTAGGAGCACCAGGCTGTCCAGGCTTCCCTGGTCCACCATGTGTTGCAGGCTTACCAGGGCCACCAGGACTCAGAGGTGCCATGGGCCTGCCAGGACCTCAAGGTATACCACATCCATGGGGTTGCCTCACAGCACTAAGCTTTGCACATATTTTCTGGCAGATTTCATCACGTGATTTTTGTAGCTGACATGACAAATATTTCCATGGGGCCTGCCCATTTCTGGGGGTGTACATTATGTTTTGCGGGTTTCTTTAAACTCAAGGAATGTAGAGTGTGCATCCCAGATATTTCCCAACTTTCCTTTCTTTCCCATGGTGTTCTTTAACTGGCCAAATCACAGTGTGTTCACTATCAAGTAACAAATGGAAGAGTTAACTCTTATTCTGTTGTCCTCAGTAGCTTAACTGAGCTCCTGACACTACTGTGATACTTTTATCTTCCTTATTCTTAACTGGAATTGTTATTTAGGAAGAGCTAGGAGACATATATCAAATGTATTTACAAGTTAGTAAGGATTTTTCACAGTGCTCTTCTACTGATATGTCTGTCACTAAAGAAATACAAGAAAACAAACATTCCAAGTGATAAATCTAGGCAGGGCCAGGATTCCAACATGGTAATAAAGCTTCCAAGCAATTTTGCCATGTTTGCTGATATTTAAATTTATACCAAAACTTTCTGCTTTTTAGATACAATTGCTGAACCTTTTCCTGCATTTACATACATAGATTAAAGCTCTTTTTCTCAGGTTTACCAGGCTTTAAAGGTCAGAGGGGAGACAGGGGCCTAGCTGGGCCACCTGGAATCAAAGGGCTGAAAGGTTCTCCAGGCTCACAAGGTCCCCCAGGTCCTCCAGGCTCACAAGGACTTCCAGGACTTCCAGGCAATAGAGGACCTGCTGGTTTCCCAGGAGAAACAGGTGTGTCAAACATCCTGCAAACCACCTCATCTATCACATCTCTTGTAGAGGAAACTATTTCTGCTGCTGTTAACACTAGGAAGTACTTTGCACCCTCCTTTCTTTTCAGCTTCAAGAATAAGACCCTGCAGCAGGGTAGAGTCAATTAACCACAGCATCCCTTGTTCTTTCTCTTATGATAAAATCAAAAGGATGGAAATAGTTCAATGCATGTTGGTGCATCCTGGTGCTTTAGCTGTTTTACAGCACTGACCTATTTCCATGTATTATTTCCTGACTGTAATAGGTTGTAATATGCTATAGTAAGAACAATATGTTTAGACATTGGCCCATTTAGGAGACTGGTTAAAAGTGCCTTAGGAGGCAATCCTGAAGGGCAAAGAAGCCCAGGAAGGCTGAATATTCTTCAAGAAGGAAATCTGAAAGACACAGCAACAGGCCATCCCCATGTGCTGAAAGACGAGCAACAGGAAAGATGACCAGCATGGCTGAACAGAGAGCTTTGGCTGGAACTCAGGAAGAAAGGGAGAGTTTATGAAATTTGGAAAAATGGCCAGTCAGCTCAGGAGGATAAGGGTATCATGAGGATACGCAGGGAGAAAATTAGAGGGGCCAAAGGGCAACTAAGACCTCGATCTGGCTACTGCTGTAAAAGACAACGAAAACGTTTCTATAAATACGTTGGCAACAAAAGGAGGGCTAAGGAGAATCTCCATCCTTTATTGGATGGGAGAGGGGAAACATAGTGACAAAGGATGAGGAAAAGGCTGAGGTACTTAATGCCTTCTTTGTCTCATTCTTATGTAAGACCAATAGGTCTCTGGGTACCAGGCCCCTGAGCTGGAAGACAGGGACAGGGAGCAGAATGAAGCCCCCATAATCCAGTAGCCACATGCAAGATCTGCTGGCATGTTGGGATAACAGTTTGGGTAATAAGTGTAGCCTAAATCTCCAGAAGGTGGCAGCAGGTAGGGGGAGAATGTTTGTTTCAAGGGCATCTGGGTTTCAAGAGATGTTTAATCTTGGCATGAAGCCAAGCTCCAAATATTGGTTCTCTACCTTTGCTGATTTCCTAAGGAGTCCTTCTGAACTTCCTGCTTTTGCTTTATACTCTTCCTTAGAATATGACAGCAACAGTATAAGCAGACTGAACATGTAAATAAAGCATTTCATATTACCAGGAAGCAAAGGGATTCAGGGACCCCAAGGATTCCCAGGACTCCCAGGAATACAAGGCACAGTGGGAATCTCCGGAGTAAAAGGCGAAGAAGGAAAAATGGGTCCACCTGGGCCTAGTGGAGAATGTGGGGATATAGGAATAAAAGGTTTGTAAAAATCCACTTCACTCTGTAGTCATGTTGATGCTGTGTTAGGAATATATTTACTTTTTATAGGAAAGAGAATAACCGTCTCCAAGGTGCAATCACAGGCAGTACACAATTGCCATCTTTTGTAATCTTTCATAATTCTGATTTAATATCACCTGGGTTACTACTGAATTAACTAAAAAGCAAGAGAAGTAGGATAAATTTTGTTAGCAGCGAGCCTAGTGTAACAACTGAGAACCACAATTAGTATTTGAAGGCTTTCTCCATTAGTGAAGTCATTACTAAAATTAATTTTCAGGACATGTCATTCATGATATATACTTACATTCCATATTTTTGGCTCAAAGGTGAAAGAGGGTCTCCAGGAGACAGTGGCTACATTAACATCCGTTTAGAGAAAGGACAAATGGGAGACCCAGGGTTTCCTGGTGAGAATGGATTTAGAGGTGAAAGAGGTAAGTTCATAAAATAAAGCCTGGACACACATTCATCTGCAATAAATCGCTGGTTTTCACAGGTAGGGACTCATGGCTGCAGAAACACCCAGCAACCTTATAATGTTTATGGATTCTTAAAGTAGCAGGATAGTTTCTTTGGACAATTACACAATACACAGAGTGTGGCAATACACAGTGTGAAAGCGTTGCCATAATCAAAATAAGTGTCAAATAATGGCTTGACTTTATTGGTCATTATCTTGATCTGCAATTAACTTCAGGTGAAAAAGGCAATACTGGTTTCAGAGGCACCCGAGGATTTCCAGGGAAGAATGGTGTTCCAGGACTGCCAGGTGACCAAGGTGACACTGGAGTGATGGGGTTTCCAGGATCATTGGGTTTCCCAGGACCAAAAGGCTTTAAAGGAATTACAGGTTTTCAAGGAGAACCAGGTGACCAGGTAAACAGAGTGGTAGTGAAATGTCCTGGACTTTGCAGTTGTCTCCTGCCTCTAAGAAGTAGGATGAAGGGTACATGTATTGTACTCACCCATTAGATCTTCCCCCTCAGAAGAGACTGTCAGTGTAGTAGGAAATGTAAATTGCCTAATACCTAAATGCTTTGATTACCTTTTAGCAGGAACTGTAGTTGGAGTCAACAAAGGGCCTCTCCCAGCTGCATGTTCTGAGTTGTTCTCTTGCCACTTGGTGGAAGTCCAGGCTACACTGCACTAATTAGGGGGAAAAAAACAGATGCACCATCAAGTTTTTACCATTATTCCTATGAACAGATTGACAGATCACTTACCACAGAGATCATAACACAGCAGCAGCACAATTAGGAGATTAATGTGTAACTGCTCCTTCATATCTCACTGTGGCCAAGCCAAGAGACACAGCAAACCAAGTCACCTCTGGCTGTAGTGCCAGTTTGCCCCAGGCAGATCCCAGGCAAGCAGTACTGCTCAGGAACAAATATACAATCTCACACATACATATACATAGGGATATAAGGTACAATTCTTCACTTCTTGTGTGCTGGGTAGACAGACAGTGAGATTACATGAAGCATAAAGCACAGTTTTTTTTGGTAAAAGGGACATATTTTTGCTTGCTTTGTATTGTATGAAATTTCTTTGAAGAGATAAGGTGTGATTTGCTGATTATAGGTCATTATTCAAAAGGAAAAATGGGGAAATCTTTACATTTTTATTGTTACAATACAACATATTGCTGATTAATGTTTATAGTAAATTTTGGGTAACATACAACAATATTTGGTATATTTTTATGGTACCTTTTAAATCAAATTACTCAGGCCATCTGTGAGGAATTTAAGCTGTTTGAGCCAAGAGTTAGAATAAAGTATAAAAGCACAAATTCAAAATTATTAGCAAGTCTAATCTACAGTTTCTTGGAAGTGTTAGTGGTCAGTGTTAGACATGTAACAAAGACAACATGCTTTTCTGTTGATCTTAAGATACAGTTTTTCTAAGAGCACCAAATGCTCTTATGGATTATTCCTGCTACACATACCATATGTCAAACATTTTTATTTTGTTTTTTTTAAAAAAATCAGGGTGATGTTGGCTTACCAGGAATCCCTGGAAATCCAGGACTGACTGGCCCAAAAGGATGCAAAGGTAATGAGTTTATACAGATAGGCTTTGAAAAGAGCAATATTGTTATGATGTGTGTGCAATAGATGGCAAGGACTCAGTAGAAAATATAATTTCACTTCTGTCCTGTTTTCCCTTAAAACATGAGTGTAATTAGAAACAAGTCTGACTTACCTGAAAGCAAAAACTGCATTTCAGTATTCCCTGTGACAGTTTTTTCCTTTAAAAGATGATCTTACTAATTTAGAAGATAAATTTGTGTCCAATTTCACAGAGTTTAAAAATTCCATAAAAAAACCATGTACAAATCCATTCTTATGGATATGGAAAATCAGTCAATATCCGTAAGAGAAAATGCAATCAAAGTGAACTGTTATAATTTGCATGTGCCAAAGCAATTTTCATTCTGTGTTCTCTCAGTCCCTTTTACAGCTGTTAATATCTATTAGTAAATTTTCTGATCTTACAAGATTGTCCAGCTTTGCTTTTGTGGATGAAAAGGATATTTGTATAAAATGGAAGTCGTTGTACCTCCACAGGTGAGAGAGGTGACCCAACTCCTCTGCTTGGTGCATGTGGTCGGAAAGGGGCTCCCGGAGATCCAGGATTACCAGGTACCTGTGTCTGACTGAGGAAAGAATCGGATTTAAGAGCTTGTTTTCTCTCAGTTTTGTTAGCAGAGAGGGAGCTCTGCTTCCTGTGCATACTGAGTGGTTCTGTAGTGAACCACAGGGACTAAAGAGACATCCCAGTGTGCAACAAGCGTGGCATGAGCATAGGACTTGGAGTCTGCTGCGGTCCAGTACTGGTGGACACAGCACTGATGGACACAGCAACACCTACTGGAATCAAACCTGGCCTGGCTCTCTCCTGCTGGCCATTTCTGCTCTGTCAGGTATCACCAGTGAGGTCTGTACAACTCACTGCTAATAGGCAGATGTAAAGATCTGAAATATTTGAATAAGAGTCTCTTTCTAGTCAAGAAACCCTTTACTGAATTTTATATTTTTTAACTTATCATGAGACAAAGAATGGGCAACTTTTAACAAATAAATTCTAGATTACTCTTTTTTTTTTTTTTAAGGACTCTGTGGATTCCCAGGGGAGAAGGGTTCACCAGGAATCCAAGGACAACCTGGAGGGCCAGGATCCAAGGGTGACCCTGGATATCCAGGAATACCTGGATTACCAGGTAACACCAAAATTTAAAAAGTAGTGTGATAGCACTGTTGAGGAGGCCCCTCTGTGAAGGAGTCTATAGAAATCAGAGATGTGAAGGGATGTATTGAAAGCTATTTCTGTGCCTATAGACAGCAGAAATTGTCTGCTCAGTCTCAGAGAACAAGATCCATCATTTCTTCATTCATCCCCAAACACTTTAAGGTACCACTGATTAACACAGTGTGTTGCATAGCATGGGGGAAAAAAAAAATCAACAATTTAATAGATTTGCATAATCACAGATTATTTTTTTTTTCGCTCTCAGGAGCTACAGGTCCTCAGGGATTACCAGGTGAACCTGGAGAAAGAGGGAAACATGGAATTTTGGGGCCTCCAGGATTGCAAGGGTTACCTGGATCCCAAGGCAGAAAAGGTAAACAGTTTACAGTGCCATTCTAGTGGTAATGTAACAGTATCAAACATAAATACCCTTTTAGGAGGGAAAATGAAAAAGGCCTAACTGTGACCACGATTTGGACTCTGTGATCTCTTAAAGTACCAGAAGAATTAAGCCAGTTCCCATCACCTTTGAAAAATAACATAAATGCTACCTCAGAAAACTGGGATACAATTTAAAAGGAGAAAGGTAGAAACAGTCTGGCTCAGCTGAGAACTCAAGAAAAAGGGGTTTGCAGTAATTCAGTTGTTTCACTTAAGTTATGCTGTGTTCTACATTTTCACCATGGAGTGCCACTGTTACTCTACAAACCCAGCAGACTGCTATGGACAGATTTGTCTTATAAACTTGTTTTAAGAAATTATGATAACTTAAATTGGTTTTTGTTGTTGGTTTTCTTGTTGCATTGTTTTCTCCCAAAAAAAATTTGAGGGATTTAATGTAGAAGTGTTTCCTCCAAATCCTAATTCACACTTGTCACAGTGATCATTGTGTTTAGATTGAACAGTAGTTCATTTATATGGTTGTTTTTGTTGGAGAACATGATTAACTTTTTCTATGCTCAGAATTGAAATTTTAAGTTACAGTAATAGTTCATGAATAAAGTTATCAACTGGTATCCGCTCTCTGTTATGCTGTGCTTCATAACCAGTTCCTGAACAGGAAAAATTAATTAGTGATCCATATACAGAAACCACAGTAAAGTAACACTTGGAGCTGTGATAAATGGTTAGAGAGAACAACAGATCCACTTTTTTAAATTCAGCCTAAGGAAAAATCAAGAAGGTTTCTTATAAACTACTGAAAATGTAAATGAAAAAAAATGGAAACCATTTATGATTGTCTGCAGTAAATAAGTGGTGCTGATTTAAACTGTCACGACAGATTCCCTGCTGGTGCATAATGTGCAAGAGGACATTTCAGTGTTGCAAACAATATTTGTTGTAACAAAGGCAAAGATCTGCAGTGGCAGGGATATCTGAATCGAGAAGGGTCAAAAAAACCGCAAAACATTCTTCTGCTGAAAACTTCTTCACAGCAGATGGACTCTTTACTTCCTGTCATAAGTGATAAGACACTTCTTCTCTATATTGAGCAGAAGTTATTCCAAGTCCTGCACAGGAACATAACAAATTAACACACGTGCTGCAGAGGGAAAAGTTCAGTTCCAAATAGTGGTTCATTAGACACCGAGTTGCCTGCTAAGCCTGAGGATTCTATATATTGCCAGCATAGTTGAGAAGAAGGGTAACAACTTTGAAAATATACCCAGTAATGAAAACAGAATGGTATTTGTATTCTAATTCAATTGGAGAATATAGATCTTAGAGCTGTTTTCAACAACTGCTGTTGCCAGCACTAAAAATGAAATTGGCTGTGCATAGCTAAGTACAGAGCCTTGACCGTCCCACTGGTTCTCATTTACATGAAAGGCCTTGTGCCTAAAGAGCTTGAGGATTTTTAAAAAATTAGTTAAACAGCATCTACCAAAACATAATCCCATTTTCTTTATTACAGTAGTTTTACTAGTTAAGGGCTTAGTCTGGCAAGCCTTACTTGTGTGAGTAATCTTTGATGAAGAAAGTAATATTAAGAACATCAGCAGAATGACTTGTAGAAGTAGAAGCTGAATTGGGCTGTACAATATAGAAACAGTAGTTCATGCACAGGTCAGCCAATTCAGCTGTACCTAGAAATATGGGACTATAGCAATCCAAAAATCTAGAATTACAAGTGCTGATATTATAATGGATTGTTGGCAAATGTGTCAGAAATTCCCTGGAAAGCAAGTAAACCAAGCCATCAATCTTGCCTGAATGAGTCAAAGATCAAAAAAGTTTTAAATGGTGACCTGGGGACCAAAATTAGTTAGGAGTTGGTAATAATTTTAAAATACCACTGTTAAATTCCCCAAATGCAACTCTTACATAAATTTGAAAATGGGAACATGTCCAAAGTACAAGGAGGCTACAGAAAGCAGGACTTAAACTTAGAATGTCATGAAAAGATAAAGAACAGTTAATTAAGGGCAAGAAGATATTACAGGTTGGATTACTAGTACCCCACATTATAAAGTGGATTACACAGAGAATATATTATAAATGTCTTTCAGGTTTTCAATCTATCTTCTGGATTTAAATATTTTCCAGTCTGGTGTTTGCTACAGGCTGGAATTTTTTCCCTTTTCAATTCATCCATTGTTAAATTTTAACTTAAAATAATTCAACAGTTCCTGAGGGCAGAGCTATATGATTATAATTTTTGGTGTGCCTGTTAGAGAACTCTAGTGCCTTTTTATTTTTCCTTTCTCATATGACCCATCTGTGAACTAGGGACCTTTAAATCTGGCAGATGAAGTAGTTGATGAAGGGCATTTGTGTTGCTGTTCCTACAGCAATTTGTCTCTGCCAGATTTGACCAGTTCATAAACTTAAAAAAATATGTCCATTCATATGTGCTTAAGTAGAGAAACAAGATTCATTCTCTGGATAAATGGCAGATTTTTGTGCTACAGGACATGCTGGGATCGAGCACAGGAACCAAGACACAGAACTTACATATCTTCTGTGCCAGGAAGGAGCTAGACAGGGAAAAATTTTGTAATAGTGTGGTGCAAAAAAGCAGAGTTTTCTGTGTGAAAGTTGCAGGACCAGAGAAAAGAAACCAGATGAAAATTTAGCCTCTTTTTAGTGTAGATAGATTAAATTGCACTTACATTTTTAAGGTACTTTAGGTGGTGTCTGCAAGCCAGTCATGAGGTCATGAAGGGACAACGCAACTAACTTTGGACAGGTTAACCACATGTAGCAGTAGCAGCCTAAACACAGACACAAGTTCACTATAAGTTAGCCCATATCAAGCTTCCTACTGCTGACTGCACTATGGAAATACCTATAGGATTGAAAGGTATGTTTTCTGCTTTGAAGTAAAACTGTATTCTCATTGCTATTTTCAATTTGATCACATTTTCCTTTCCAAAAAGGTTGCACTCAGGTGCAGTGTGATCTCATCCTCAGTTGTCAATAAAAATAAAATCCAGCAAATACCCCATCTTGATCCAGAATGTGTTGTCAGATTAAAAAAAAAAAAAAAGTATAGCTTTTAATTGTGATTTTAAAGGATTATTGTGGCACCCAGTCATGCCTGTAATACCTTTCAGGTCTTCCTGGACTTCCCGGACTGGATGGCTTGGATGGACTAAAAGGTCAAAAAGGTTCTGCAGGAGCTCCAGGTAAAGAAAGGAAATAGCTATGTGCAACAGAAAATCTTCTCTTAGATGACTGAAGGTGCAAGGAGAGGGGCATGTTATTTTGATGTTTGCCTCGCCCAGAAAATATCATTAAAGCTCAGACTAAACTTTCTAACAGAATCTAGAATATGCCTAATGACACACCTGCAGTTATTTGTGGGGAAAACTTTCAAACTTCCCTTACTCACATAGTTTTGTTGGAATGGTTCAAGGCTGTTTATAAAATTAAGATGTTCAGTGCAGATGATTCAAAGGAGAGCCAAGTCTCCTTTTTTTAATATGTAAAAGATGAAACTAACAAATTAAAAGGAGACCTGTGAAATCCCAGCCCCATTCTTTAATGGGAGTTGTGCCACAAACTTAAGAAGAACCTGGATTTCACTCACACTGATGTATTTGCAACTTTCAAAATGTGCTTTTGAAGCATCATTTCAAAAAACAATGCTTACCATCTATCTACAATTTACAAATATATGCTGATAGGTAATTAAATTTAAAACCATGTAAGCAGTTTACGTTTCAAATTACAGACAACTGACACAATATAAAATAACCCCTGAAGAAGAGCATTAAAGCAAAGAGATTGCTTTCTTTGAAAGAGATGAATTAGGGCCAGATTCAACAAAACTCTATCCAGCTTCCAAGAGAGAACCAGAAAAACAGCACTAGGCAACCCTTGCAAGGAGGAACATCTGCAGCTGGTATTTGTACTCACTGTAAGCTTTATGTACATAATTGTTTTCTTATAAAGGTCAAAGTGAAACAGGGCCTCCAGGATACTCAGGAGAAATTGGACCAAAAGGAGACAGAGGTGAACCTGGATGGCCTGGTATTTCTATTCCAGGCCCCCCTGGAGAAAGGGGATTCCCGGGATTCCCAGGTAAGAAAGGGTTTTCTCCTTAGTGCTGCTTTGCGGAATTGAAATTAAGCTCATACAGGTTCTTACCCTGCTTAAGATGAACATTATACACACCCAGACTATTCCTTCCCTAAAAACATTGCTGTTGTAATAACACACTGATGTTTCCTGAGTAGAGATACAGAGACCCCGGGATTTCTTGTTTGGTATGTTACAGGAGAGAAAAGAATAGAAAATGATGGACAGACTTAGGGAACTGCTAGGTAGGGTTGCCTCTTGGGAAAAAATTCCTGAAGAGAAAGAATGCAGAAGACTTGGTAGTCACAGAACTACAGGAAATCTATCAACTATTATGATGTAAATGCAAGATGGAACTGCATCACAAGATTGCAATGATTATTTAAAGAGACTGGTGATATAAGAATTACATAGAAATAGGAAAGAGCAAGCGTTTGAGGAAGGGCCACTGAGAAAGTTAAGAGGTTTGAGCATCTGTCCTGTGAGGAGAGGCTGAGGGAAGGGGAATTGCTCAGCCTGCAGAAGAGAAGGCTTGGGGGAATTTATCCACGTGTGTCAGTACCTGATGGGAAGGACACAGAGACAGTTTCTTCATAGTGGTGTCCAGTGACTGGACAAGAGGTAATGGGCACAAACTGACATACAGGAGATTCTACTCAAATACAAGGAAAAGTTTAATTTTCCTGTGAAGGAAATTAAATATGGGAACAGCTTGCTTGGAGAAATTACCGAAGTGTCTGTCATTGGAGATACTCAAACCCCAACTGGACAGAGTCTGAGGCAACCTGCTCTAGCTGATCCTGCTTTGAGGAGAGGGTTAGACTCAAGCCTCAGCAATTCTGTGATTAGAGGTGACATTAGCTTTATGCTGCCAAACCTTGCCACAGTGTCACATAACACACAGAGGAAAAATAGCAGGAGGAGAATTCTGGTGAGGTGAATTATTCTAAGATGAAGACAATTTTTCTCAGTTTGGTTACTAATTTGTGATCTGGAGGAGTCAACAGAATGGTGTTGTTGAGGAAAAAAGAGAAAAAGTTTAATTCTGAGATGTATTAATGCTGCTTGACATAGGATAGGCAAGGCCTCCCATGGTGTACTGTGATCAGCTTTGACAAATTAGGGAGTACTCACTAGAGAGTAAATGAAAGGGTGGGGTCAAAAGCAAGACCGAAGAAACTAGATTTGTTTTTTTGTAGAAAAGAGAAGGCAACAGAATGTAACATGCATGTTAACAGCCTGTGACTGTTCAAAAATGTTATGCAGAGGATAGTAACCTGTAACTCTTTCTGCCTGTAACATGTAAGGGTATTAATGTCTTATTTTCTAGAAGTCCAGATCACAAATTAGGAAAAAAAATGCATTTAAGGCTAGTAAATTCATTTTGTTCTGAGGTTTTTAGGAATCGGCTGAACTCTCTTATGCTGAGAACAATCTGTGAATGCTTATCCAAGCAGAATGACTTCACAGTCCCCACTCACCTTATATTGTTGCCATTTCTCCCATTGCTGGAACTCAATAGAACGTGTTTATTTGCGGCAACATGCCAAAGAGCGAGGATGCATTCCTAAGGTTACATAGATTTTATGGGAAGAATTAAAAATTTCAAAAGATAAATATTTTCACTTTGACAAGATGGCTTCATTAGCCTGATCACTGGTATGTTTGATATACAAGTGAGAGCATACATCACCTCCATGACTTCACATGTCAGCATTCTTTTACTTAGCAACTTCTGTCTGTGATCTAAAAAAACTCAGATAATTATTTTCTTTTCAAAAAAACCCCATGATCCTTTAGGTAGAAGAGGACCTGTTGGACCCACTGGACCTATGGGAAGATCTCCTGATAGTGCTTCTCCTGGTCCTCCAGGTGATCAAGGACCACCTGGCTTGGATGGCATCAGAGGTATTAAAACTAAAAATACCAATTTTTATAATGTAAAAAAACCTGAGGCTACTAGGAATTACAGGGTTACTGTCTGTGGAACAATGTATAAAAGTGCATAGGGAACAAAGAAACCCATCAATACCTCAGTGCATGCACAGAGAAGGGAACACTGGATAGATCACCAGAGCAAGGACAAAATACAGATCTCCAGACTAAGCAATATGCTAATAAATCTATAATATAAAATATAAATATAGAGAAACAGTGTTTCAGTCCATGTACCACTAACTTGCTGCCTTTTGTTTGCACAGAATCTAAACAGCTTTGGGAAATATTCCTATTATTTTCTTCCTTATAAAGGCTAATGTTAGCATTTCCAAAAACATGCAAGGGCTGTCCTACATCTTAGGGGAAAAAAAACCAAACCAAACCAAAAACCAGTGGAACAATGCTATTTTTAGATGTTTAAACTTTGTGCATACATTAAGGATAAAGTTCTATTACCACAGGTCATCCTGGGAATCCTGGTCCTCCTGGAGAGACCATCTTTGTGCGAGGAGATCCAGGCGATATCGGCGGTCGAGGGGCACCAGGTAATCCTGGGCAGCGAGGACAACAAGGAGCCAGAGGTCTTCCAGGGAACCAAGGAAGAGAAGGCCCAAAGGGTATGATCTGAGATGTTTTTAAATACAGTATGTACTTATGCCCAGCCCCAAGCAACTGAGCCTTGTGCCCAGGGGATTGCCATTGGAGACTTGGCCAGGTAGGAGGGGCAGAGGCTGGACATTTCCTAGCTCTGCCTGGTTACCTACAGATAAGATAGGGTTGGGGTAGAAGGTGAGAGTAGAGACAGATTCGCATGCACTGCTTCCAACAGCCTGTTGGAAGACTCCCCTATCAGTCTGAGGATAAGGCAGTAAAATGTTTGAGTTTGCCAAATAGGCAAACCATGATGCCTCTTTAGGGGTCTTGAGAAACTATGGAAAATGCAGATGTGTTTGAATTAACACATCTGCCCCATATTAACAGCTTTGGACTTTCAACAGATCCTTTAGTTTGAAAACAGGAATCTAGATATTCTGTTTCTTCCCCACACTGTAGAGAAATCCCATCTACACCAATCACTTCCAATCTCTACAAACAGAAAAGTCATAAATTTTAATTGAGCTCAGGACCAGGGAAGAGAAGAGGAAGCAAGCATTTCTTTCTCGGACACTACAGAGTTGAAGTATCCTAAGCAGCCAGACTTCATTTTATTTATGTTTGGTTTTATTTCCAGGTCCTATGGGGATCCCTGGCCCACAGGGTCCACCTGGTGCTACAGGACAACCAGGAGACCAAGGTTTTCAAGGAAGACCTGGTCCCAGAGGTCCCACAGGTAGTTATGAAGCTGTCACTCATTGTCACTCAACTGTAACTGTGATCCTTCTGTTCATATATAATCATACTAATGTTTACCTGCATACAGACAATTTAAACAAGCTCAGAAAAAAATCCTCACAACTGCCAACTTGATTTCTCATTTGAGTAGCGTAAAAATTTCTGAACTAAGTATTTGTTTCTAATGTCACCTCATGTAAATGATTTCACTTCTCATTCCACTCTTTACTCTAATTTACATGCCTGAAACTTGCTTCCACCTGCACCTCAATGGCCACAATCTGCTTTCCATTTTTCAAATCCTTCAGGTTTCATTGGTAAGTTCACGACTATTGATTATTGTTCTTTTTGTGGGACCTCCCTTATGTACAGATACATTCAACTCTTATTAGAAGGCATTCTTGGTCTGGCTGCCAGGAATAGTAGATACTGCTACAAGGACATAGTTCTAATACCTGTTTCACAAATACCTCTAGCACCAATATCATGATAGTGCCGTGTTGAGAAGTCCCATGCTATAATGTCAATTAGAATTGTGAAATCTCTTGTTTCTAGTTAGAATTGGTTTTTTCGTTTTCACTCAAGATGCTTTTCAAACCAAAGGCTTAGCAAAAGCTTGAATCCTAACACTGGATTACTACAGACACTAAACTATTCTTCTGACTAAATTATGTTCCAAAATGCAAACAGACAATAGCTCCCAGTAACTTTCAGTATATAAAATGTGGCTATCCTTTATTTTTTTATATTATAATTATTTTAAATCTCTATTATGGGCTAGCTTTTTTGGCCTGCTTATTGATGGTCCTGCAGCAACAAAATAGGCAAAATACTATAAAATTTTACATGTGCTAAGGTGCTTGCACCAAAGTTGGGTAGAGTTTAGACTGTAAGTCAAATTAGTTTGGGGCATATTACAACCAGAACTGTACACCAAATATTTGAAACATAGAATTGTTTAGTTTGGAAAAGGCCTTCAAGGTCATCAAATCCAACCATTAACCCAGCACTGCCAAGTCCAGCACTAAACAACATCCCTAAAGGACCACACCAAAGTCAGCTCACATTTATGTTGACTTTTCACATTGGAGCCATTAACCAGTCTTCCAATTCACTTTCCTGTTCCGCATTCCAGGTGACCCTGGTGAACCAGGAAAAGTAGATGATTCATGCCCTAAAATCCCAGGCCCTCCTGGGGAAGCAGGGCAAAGAGGAGAGGATGGCTCTGCAGGATTACCAGGGCCAATAGGCCACCCTGGACCCCGTGGTAAGCTCATGTTTTGAAACTGCCTGCACTACATTCCCTTTTTGTAGGCCAGGGAGGGCAAAAGCACGAGGCACTGTTGAGAAAAGAGTTCTTCAAATGGTATTTTTCCTTTTTCCCAACAAATGATAAAGCAATGCCTCAAACCACTTCCATGGTTTAGACATATTTGAAGGATGTTAAAAATATACATGCTTTAAAATTTAGCAGTAATGAACCCCAAGGCTCTGCTAACCAAAGTCCTAAAAAGACACTGAAGTCAGAGAGGCACAATAGTGCTCTTTATCTGTTAGAACATGAAAAAGTTACAAGAAAACTGACCAAAGAGATCTTAAAAAGAAATTATGAAAAACTGAAACATTCTTCTGACAGATAAAAAGAAAACAAGGGTGATGCTGGTACTGATGATTCCAACAGAGAGACATCTTCATGGAAATAAAGCACAGCCTGTCTGCATAGTGTCTTCAGTTTAGATAGTGGAATCCCTCGTGTGGTTTTAGCTATTTCCTACTTGGGAAACTGAAGTTTGTTGTAGTGGCTGCTCTGGACATCCAGTATCTCCAGAGGGAAAATCCACTATATTCTCCCAGGAGATTCCATCCAAGAGTTTCTGTAAAACCAAGTGATATAATGACACATATTTGTACTGGTTTTATGAAAGAAATAAAGAAATACTTAGTAATGCTTCTCCTTTCATTAAGATAGGAGAAGTCCAATTTTCTTCTGGCTTGGTAGGCAAACTGGAAGTTTTACTGGCAAAAGCAATGTGCTTTACTAGAACTTCAGTGTGCTTAAGCTTTGGCAGAATAACTGTGCAATCAACATAGAAATGCTGTTAATTGTTTTGACTGGTTTAGGTTTTCTTAATGAATCTAGTAAAAAATAACATGGGGAAATTTTGAATGTTGTGAGACAACCTTGAATTACTCAGTCTGCAGGTTAAATAGCAAAATCTGCAAGGAGTGAAACACACCATTACTGAGAAACAACCGTGGTGGGTGCTGGAGACACACCCTCATCTGAAAATTGGTTTTTATCAAAAGAGGAAAACCACTGCTAAGTGCAATAATACCTGACAAGTGTAAATATTGAATTCAGATTATGTTTTAAGTAGCCAGTGAACAGGCCCATCACTATCTGTGCCTTGCAAATGAGACACAGCTTTTACTGTCACAGCCACACCTCATCTGCTAATGTGTAAAAATGTATGGACACATAAGAAATACAGAAAGGTGAGGACAGCAGGAGCCTGAAAATGTCTTTACCTTTCCCCCCGGATATAGTCCAGTTCTGCAGTCTCTCCCTGTTCTGTAAGTACTCCAATAGATCCCTCACTTCAAGGAGAGTTCACTGTGTGTTCTAAGACTTTGCTGAATTGGGTTCTAAGGGATGAGTTCTAGCTCATGACACAGTACAGATCCTGATGGCAATTCCACAAGAGGCTTGCCTGATAATGTTTGGTAGGGAGTGCTTTAATATCAACTGTAAATGACAAAGCTTCTGGAGAGAGGATGTAAAACCTTATCAGGAGCTGCTGTTACTAAAGTCATGCCTCTGAGCTGCTACTGTGGTCACAGAGTGGGTAAGTTGTGAAGAGAATTCCCAGCAGAAAGGGGTTCTGCACCTCCCTGGCCTGGTGTCTGTTCTGTGACTGGCCCTTTGTGTTTGGACAATGTATAACCTTAAATGCAGCCATATGAAGGAAAAGCACATCCTTTGTATTTAACTAGGAGGAAAAGGTGAAGAAGGGTCATGTGGCCTGCCAGGTCAAGATGGCTTACCAGGGGCACCTGGACCACCAGGAGACCAAGGGAGCAGAGGAGAGCAAGGATATGCTGGGCCACAAGGTAAGAATGGAACATGACTCTGGGGGAGAGATGTGTGAGATGATGGATAGACCAAATTTCCTCTCTACTCCCCCAGTTCACACATGGATGCATCCACCTCTAGCCTGAGATTCCATGATGCTTTTCCCCCTCTCAGTTCAAACTCTGATATAGAGACATTTGTGAATGATTTCATAACAAGACTTGTTGGAAGAAAATTTATCTCAGCATCCATTATTAAGCAGAAAGGCAATTAACCACAGAGGCTCAGACAGCACATATCAATAGGCATGCATCTCTGAGTCAGGGCTAATGGGGCAACTGTCTGGGAGTAATTAAAATTGTATTTTAACTGTGACTGCTCCTGAATAAATGAAGGGTTTAATACATATGTGAGGAAGGGGCATCGACTGTTACCGCAAAGATTCAAATTCAGTCCAGAAAAGTCATCCTACTGAGTAAGTCTGGGAAATCATTGCCCACCTCCGTTCATTTCTTAATCCATACAGCACAAGACAGAGGCACAATAGAAAAGCCAACTGCCAAGCATTCAGTGGCAATGCAGTTCATTTCTCTCCCATAAGAAGGATAACATAAGTCCACTGGTGTCTTTATTGCCCATGGCAGCCCGTGGAGTTGTATTATATTGAGTCAGGAACTCCTTATTGAACACTTAACATAGAGCTAGTGTGAACTTTTGCTGTATTTTATAGAAGTAAATTTCTTTTACCTTTCTTCTATGGATAAGGTCCACCTGGCCAGACTGGTATCCCAGGACCACCAGGCCCCCACACGAGATCTGCAAGTGGATTCTTGCTCGTCCTTCACAGTCAATCAGACAGAGAACCCCTCTGCCCACAGGGGATGCCAAAATTATGGACTGGCTATAGTTTGCTGTACCTGGAAGGACAAGAGAAAGCCCATAATCAAGATCTTGGTATGTATTGTAGTGATAATTGCTCTCCAGCTAAGGTCTAATATGGTGTGATCTATACAATGAACAATAAGACAAGAATCTTATTTACTACAGTCTCAAAACTAATTTACACTGATGGTAATGAACTTGGTTATGCTGCCCTATTATGTGACCCACTAAAAATGGCTTTCTGCTGCAATGCAATTGAATGAAAAACTATTTCTATCTCTAAGTAGTTTTGACTAGAAGTTGGAGAGATGAGTGGTTTATTTCACTTATCCCAGGGAGTAATTCTGTGCTGTCTTTGAAGTGTCTGGAGAGATTTTCCTAGGTCAGAAATCTCATTTGGCCACACTCAAATAGCTCCCTTTTTTACAGTAGAGACAGCTTGGGCAAAAGAGCTGGTTAAGTTGGGTAGTTACAGTTGGACCCTGTAAGTAAGCCTTACAAGTAGATTATGTGTCATGTGTACAGCAGAATTCTGTGCTTTTAGGAGTCAGAAGCTAATATTTTCTGGAAAAGCCAAAGTGAAATTTCTCCCAGAGACAGCTCCTTTTGGTGTCCTGGGTCATTTCTTCTACATCCTCTACAGTTCTGACTAAAATCAGCTGTCTAAATAAGCTGCCTGATTTGCAGTCTGAGAAACTGATTGGTGGCAATTTGCACAGAAAAAGTTGCCTAAATTCTTGTTGACTTGTTATACAAGTCAAAGAAGTCTCAGAGGAGAAAAGATCAAGGACCTAATAAGCTGAACAAAACAGAAGTGTTTAAAAGAGCAATAAAAAGAGATATTTTTAGAATAGCAGTGATGTTTTAAAATGTTTTCATTGTGTGTTTGGCATTCCCCAGGAGAGCCAGTTGCTAACAGAATGTCTCCTAACAGCAGTGAAAATAAAATTCAAAGAGAACAGAGTCCCCAACTCCTGTGATTTTGCAGGCATTTTCCCTCCTCAGGCTGCTCCAGATCCTTTATTAGTACTGGAATGGAAAATTATCAGTGATAAACAAAACTGGCTTCTGTACAGAAATGTCACATGTCTTTAATGAAGGTGTTCGGGTTTGGGGGCGTTACAGAAATAACACTTCACACACAAAATTCAAGGCAGAACTTTGTGCAGTCATTAGTGTTAACTAAATAGGTCATCATGAAACTGTTCTAAATTCAGTTCTGGAAGAACTTCACCTCTGAAGTATGCTGAAGTATGCACTAATCACTTCTTAGTTCCCACTGATGTCTGCCTGATGAGAATTTTGCAGGATTGGCTCTGCAAAATCCCTCAGTCCTTTTATTTCACTTTGAGATTCGGTGGAACCTTTCTGGAAGGCAATAGAACAGCTGCTGAAATTTCAGCTTAATGCACTGGTAGCAACGGTTTGTCATACTTTACAAAAATTTTCTGTTTATCAGCATTGGCATTTGGTTTCTCACTGCTCCTAATGAGTTTGTAAATAGCTAATCTCCTTTTAAACCAGCCACCACCTCTTGCTTAATTTATTTTTCAGCGTTGGCACAGCTAAGAATTTGTTATCATAACTGTTTCCCATGGTGACAAACTACATCATCTTTAAATACTGGATTGTGACACAGTTAAATATTATTGGTCAAAGGAAGACACTTATTGGTAAAAAAAGTCTCTGTTTTCCATATAACCAGCTGTTTTGGTAAAGGTCTGGGAGGTTTAAGATCTGTGAATTACCTAACTGCTGTTAAGATACACAGTTTTGCAGCAACGTTGGCCAGGATACTATTTTCAACTTACCTAGAAGTGGAGTAATTTGCATCATCTGTTATTATTTTCAGGTCTGGCAGGATCTTGTCTCCCTGTGTTTAGTACCATGCCCTTTGCTTACTGTAACATCAACCAAGTGTGTTACTATGCCAGCCGAAACGACAAGTCCTACTGGTTATCCAGCGCTGCTCCTTTGCCGATGGCGCCGCTCTCCGAAGAGGAAATCCAGCCATACATCAGCAGATGTGCTGTGTGTGAGGCCCCAGCCCAGGCAGTGGCAGTTCACAGCCAAGATGAGTCAATTCCTCCCTGCCCAGTGAACTGGAGGAGCCTCTGGATAGGATATTCCTTTTTGATGGTGAGACTCTGGGCGCGTGATCGTATAGAAAAGTTTCTCTCGCACGGCTTTTGTGTTCTGAAGGTTCAAAGATTTTTAGGTCTGAAAAGTAAATTATCTGATGCCTACTGGACATTAAAAAGGAAAATTCACAACAAGAAACAAGATGAGGGTTAGTTCCAAATTGCAGAGCCTGGCTGTAGCTGCATTTCTGTACTCACAGCCTTAAAACACACATTTCTTAAAATTACAAAGGCTTTGCCTGCTCGTCTGGAATAAACAATGGGATTTTCAGGTACAAAGACACAGTTTTCAGAACTAGAGCTCCAAGTCTGTTTAATGCCATCCTCAAGTTACATTTGCAGCAGTTTGGATAACAGAATTATTCAGAATCAACCCAGACTTCTTCTTTCTTCAGTTTGATAAATACCTGAAAAATAAGTGAGCTGGTTCTAGACTTTTGAAATTAACTCATTACAGAGCAAATTAAGATTTTCTCCAGCAAAAAAAGCTTACTCTAATTTAAGATTACCAAACCAGTATAATTAAAAGCAAATAAAGTAAGAAAAAAGACAGATTAACACAATTTACCTATTTTTCATGCACAGTTGTCTAGTTCTCTCATTGTTCTTTCCAGCACACTGGATCTGGTGATCAGGGTGGTGGACAGTCCCTTATGTCACCTGGAAGTTGCCTGGAAGACTTCAGATCAGCACCATTCATCGAATGCCAGGGCCAGCGGGGGACATGTCAATTTTTTGCTAATGAATACAGTTTCTGGCTGACAACTGTGATGCCTGAACTGCAGTTTGCATCAGCCCCTCTGTCAGGAACTCTTAAAGAAGGACAAGAGCAGAGGAAAAAAATCAGTAGATGCCAGGTATGCCTGAAGCATGGCTAACAAGCAAACCAGAAGTGGACAGCCAGACTTGCATAAGGATAAACAACACGATAAAGGTTTAAACAGCATTTCATATTTGAATGTGTTTGAAAGTGTGCAGAACTCTTCTCTTTGTTGGAATGGATATATAAGACTGAAAGATGAAGGATCTGTTGAGCCACCCATCGACACACATCTACAGGTAGAAAAATCTAGTATAAATTAATTATTTTTAAAAAATTAAACTCTGTCAACATTGGAGTCCAATGCCATAAAGTACAGGGAACAGGGTGAGCTTGGAGGGTTGAGTCAAGTTGGGAATACCAAGGACACCATACCTGTTGTGCAAGACAGTGGATTTCTTGTTAGAAGTGGCATTTACAGCAGGAAGAGTATGTGTATTTATATGGTATATTACAAATATTTATCCATATCTATAGAAATGTGCAAATATACAAATGTCAAAGCCCTGTAGCTGAATTTCCCAAGCAAAAGAAACTCTGCACATGCTGTTTCTGAGGGAAGGGGGGAAATGTAATCGTATAAAAAATCTCATAATAAAAACAATGAAGATGAAAGCCTTTACCATTGCTGTACTGACCAAACTGTGAAAGAACTGTTAATTGGGCTTTCACAAGCAACAAAAAAGTTGCAAATCCATTTAATAGCAGATTATGTAAGAAAATGAAATTAGTTGAGATAACAAATCCTTAAAAAGCTGTATCTATATTTACAATTAATTTCTAAGAGCAGTTACATTAAATGATTAAGCTCCAATCCAAGTAGCTGAAGAAACAAAGCAGTTTCTAGTATTAATGGAAAAGAAACAGTGGGATGTTGATAAAATGGGCAAATTTATATGAGTGATGAATATAGGAAGTGTTAGGACAATAAGTTTTGTTCATTTTTTGCTTCTTTGTTTGTAAATACACCACCAAAACAAGCATCATCACCTTTGACATCCTTATGGAATGATAGCACTAGAGGTGCTCTTTATTTTTCAAAGCACTGGTTGTTAAAACGTTCATAAGCCAAAGCACTGATCACCTTTTGAAAAAGTTAAAACACATTTATACCTCCTTCATTCAGGTATAAAACCAGAACTATTCAATGCATATTTGAATCATGGGAAACATCTGAAAACACAGACTGCAAATGGAGAATCCATCATGTGCAGAAGGACCACAAATGCTCCTTTTACCACTTAAATAAGCTACATTTTACTAGAATGGAATCAAATGCTTTTCCCAGTTCTATTTATTTCAATTTGTGTTCACTGAGGTGCCCCCAGCAAAAGGATTTTCAAGGAAACCACGATCCTCGTCCAAGAGTCCTAATTCAAAGCAAACTCCCTCTGAAGCCATCACAAGTACAACAGGCTGATCAGCCAATTTAAAAGCTGGATACACAAACTCAAAGAGCAGGAAAGACAGACATTCCAGTCTCAGCCAGAGGAAAATAAAACAGTCAGAGGGTAAGTCCAATCAAGTGTAAATTCATCTGACTGTGCAACTTCCTCCTGACAAACCAGCCAAACCTCTCTGATCGGCCAGGCTTACTTGGGCCCACTGACTCCCCTGCTCTGTCACCTGGGCAAAGGTCAGGAGTCCTCTTGGGGCATGTCCCATCCCCACCTGTCCCAGGGAACATTTCCATCTTGGTCCCAGTGCCTGCTGGGACAGGGGACACCTCGGTTCACTCCTTGGTGATCCTGGCTGGACACGGCAGATGTGACACACCACATGTGACACACACACCACACAGTCTCCTGGGGAGGGACCAATCCCTGCTGTTGAACTGTATGAAGGAATTCACTCCCCTCCTGGCTTCAGACAGCACCCCACACCCAGGGGAGAGCAGCACTCCTGTTCGACATAAAATCCAATGTCTCAACTCTTCAAGGTGCTGAGTAGCTCAGGAGTTTCCTGTGGGAAGAAAGCAGCATGTGGAGAGGAGACTGGGCTGCAGTCACCTGTTCTTCGAGGTGTGCAAACTGTATTTCCAAAAAGGCCACAGCTGAAGTCACAAGGGGCTGGTAGCTTCAGCTTATGTGAACAGTCACAGACAAACACCCAACATCCTCAGGTGATGTCCCCCTTTCCTTGGTGGATTTAGGTAATTCCACGTTAAGATCTCATGAATGAGCTTTACCTGGCAGTACTCACCAGCTCCTCCATCACTCATTTGCAGCTTCCTTTCAGGTGAGAAGCTCTCTGGAGAAGGGTTGTGGCTTTGCTGGAATGCAAAGTGAGGCTTTTGGTAGAAACTGCACTGCGGTAAACAATAAATAAAACCTTATACATTATGTTATTGCAAATTTTGTCACTGGGACAAGTTGAAGACAACAGGGAATAAAATGGGACTTTGGAATTGGATCTGTGTTCACCTAACTTGAACAAATATACAGAAAAATCTTAAAAACATCTGAAAGAATCAACAAAAAGACCAACAATAATTTAACTAAGACATTTCACAGTATTTTACCATCTTGCTCTTTTGTTTTAAAAAAATCACTCAAAACAGTCATATTTCTATATTATTTTGATGCAGAGTTTTTGCACCTCTGCCAGTTACATTTTACTAGGGTCTATAAGAACATACAACCCTGAGATTAGCTCAGTTAGTTAGAGCATGGTGCTAATATAAGAGATGTATTTTTAAGCTACCACTGATGTATCAAATATTTCATAGGTGTGCAAATCCCTGTTTCATGCTCAGCTGACTCCATAAGGCATTTGTCAGAAATATTGTACTAATTCAAAATGAAATTGCAGATAAATGGCTTAGTATTCCACAGCAAGTAAGACAGACCAAAGTATAAAGCAGCAGATGCTTTAACTTTGCCATCATTTGTCCAGTGACTATAAGCAGAAAAATATGTGGTAAATTATTCATAGGGAACCTAATTATGAAATTAAGTGTGAAAAGGTAGAGCTGAAACTGTTTATGAGAAAAAAACAGTAAAAACTCCGAAAAGCCTTGTGCTAATCCTTATAGTCCAATTTACCCTTCCTATTGCATTCCAGAGCTTTGGATCTTGTGTAGGCCCAGTGAAGAAGTGAATTTTATCCTAAACAGCAGGCAGGATATTAACAGTAACACAGAAAATTATGCAGGCTACACTTGGAGGTCATTGGAATTAGAGCCATTTGGGGTGAACTGCCCTGGAACTCAATTTAGAACCAGTAATTTGCAATGAGGAGACTTTCCCACCGCCCTGGCAAACCATGGCCTCTGTGTGGCCAGGGAGCAGGGAAAGTGCCTGGCTCTGCCTCCTGGTAAATCCTCAGGGCAGGTGGCAGCTTTTTCTCCCTCACACCAGGATTTCTAGACCATAACTGGTGGAGTTGAAACACTGAATACCCTGAACCCTGTATTGCTCTTAAGAAATACAGCCATTTTTGCTTCATTTGGTGTTTTTCATAAGACAAGGAAGGAGATACACAAACCTAATACTGAAAATGTCACTTGAATGTCATCTTTTGGTGTATACGAAATGTGTCAAAAGGGAGAGAGAGACAAAAGCAGAACTGACATCAGGCACCACTGATTTTATCACAGTGGTGCTGTACTGTAAAAACGGTATTTTTAAACTGTACTTCAAATTCATTTGTGTACAGCAGAACTTTCTGGATGTGTAGTCCACAATACACATGCAAAGAACAGGTATCAGAATGATATCATCAGAACTATCTTTTAGCTCCAGACAGAGAGGATGCTTGGTTGGGCCTGTGAGCAGAGACAAACTGCAACTTCTTACAGAAGCTGTGCCCCAGCCCTGGCCAGGCCTGCTGCTCCAGGTCCCTGCTTGTCACGTGCTGTCACATCAGCAACATCGTGTGCCTGAGAGCTGAACTCCCGTGGGGAGCTCGCCCTGGCTGGCAGCCACATCTGTCCAGCTGCTTCACCCCCCATGCAGGACAGGAGAGAAAACAGGAGGAAAAAGAACAAGAAAACTCATTGGTCAGAATATAGACAAGGAAATCACTCACCAAGTACTGTTGGGGGCTAAGCACACTCAGCTCAGGGAATTTAATTTATTGTCAATTAGCATAAATTGACCGATTCAGGTTTTGTGGAAAAGGTTGACAAACCTTAACAGACCTTTCCTCCCAATTTCCCAGGCTCAACTGCACTCCTGACCCTGCTCTGCTCCCTTGTCACTGCTGTAGGTGACACTCAGTGCCTTCAGTGAGGCAAGAGGTAGTGAGGAACTTGTAGGAGGGTGGGAGTTGTTCCAGGCACAAAGTAGTTTCTCTGTGCTGCCCCTTCCTTCTCACTCTTTCTGTGCTCTGACATTATTCCTCCATGGGCTGCAGCCCTTCTTTGGGAGTACCTGCTCTGGCATGAGCTGTTCCCAGAATCACATTATTATTTGCAACAAGTTTAAGCAAAACTGGTCCAGGAATTCTTCCAGGGTAAAACCCTTAACCAAAAAACTCTCTCCTACTTTGGCTGGTTCATAAGCACCAAAGAAAAACAAAAGTATCAATGCAGTCAAAACATGAATGCATACAGTCCATACATTTTTTGTCTGTATTTAACACAAATAAAGCAAAGCTTTTATCCATTACCCCAAGCTGCTCACTTGTTTGAAAAAGATCCAGTGGGGCCATATACAGAAATTCAGTGGGCCATACACAGAAAAATGCTGTGCAGATGAGGACTTCTGTTCTAAGGCTTGACCTACATTAGAACTGGGCAAGAAAGAAAAAAACATTCAAGACCGTGGGGAGGATCTGTAATGGGGAACAGTTATTTGCAAGAAAAAGGATCTTTCCAAAGCCAGCTGTGAAGAACAGCAGTCAGGCAAGGACAGAGCCCATCAGCCTTCACTCCAAAACAATAAGAATATTCTGACAACTCTGGTAAGATCTTTCCAGCAGGTGAGGCAATTGCTTCATCAAACAGGGGATCTGTTTCATGACTGGATCTGATTTCAGAAATCAGCATTTTAAACCGACCAAACAACAAAACCAGGCATTGAAATTCTGCCCACCCGAACCAGCTGGAAAATTAGCCAGGTGGAGGAAAAAAATCACCATCAGCACTCCAACAGATGCTGCTCCATATTCATACTTAACAGCTTTCCCCTTTCCTAGCCACTTCATCCAGATGTTCCAGAAGGTACTGGAAGTTCAATTAGAGGTGATATTTTATAAGTGTAAAGTAAAAACAACTCCATATTTATCATTCCAGTGAGACTGCATTAAACAAACATGGTTCCTCAGTATGACACAGCCAGCCTTCAGCAGCTCACGGCACCTCACAGCAAAGCTCACCTTGTGCTTCACAAAAGGAGACAGGCTTGAGTTTCATGGGATTTGAAATTCCACATATTTTAATGTTTTCCACAGATCCAGGGAAGCAGAAATGCAGAAAATGTGAGACGAAATAATAACCAAGTCCTAAAGGAAGGGACACAGTAAGGAACCACCCTGATGAACTTCATGTGCAGGGTGAGCTGCCCAACAGAGATAAATCCCTGTGTGTTACTCCCAGTTTATAGAAAGATTTGGAATGAAGCACTCAAACTGACATCATGTTCAGCTTGGCAAAACAAAGTTTCGGTACACAGAAAAACAAGATCTTTTCCAGAATTTAGTCTTCCATGCACTGATGACAAATACCACTCCTATTGCAGACACATGTTCCTTCTTACACAGTTCAGCATGATGAAGACAGAGGTATTTTCATTAAAGTGGAGATTAAACTCTCTCAGAGGCAGAAATCAATTAAATTCTGATGGGAATTGAAGAAATTAAAAATGGCTACTCTGAGGCAGTTGCAGCTGTAATCTGTTAGACTCTGCATTTTGCATTTTAAAAACTACAAAGCAAGTTAGTATTTCAGAATGTTTTAATTTTATCGTGCTTGAACACTTAAGATGCATGTAAAAAGTGAAATAGATGCAATAAGTGGTACCAAATGTTATAGAACTTTTGGCCACAGACAGGTTATATCTCTGCATAAACAATGGAACAACAGCCTTCTCAGCTGCAGAACTGCATACATAAATACTTCCTTTAAAATAAAATTTTTAAAAGTCAGCAAACAGGTCATTCCATATTCATTAATATTGTACAGATTTGGGTGCTGTTCCTTTCCTTGTTACGTGGATAAGGAAAACATGAATTCACAGAAGTGGCCACCCACCAACAGCTCTTAAATGGTCCCTGTAAGGAATGTTTTGGTGAAGGACCTAACCTAATCCAACATTCTCCACTAGGGAAAAGAACACTTACTATTGACCTACCCAACAGCCATGAGGAGATACTTTTGTTTAACAGGCTCCAAAAAGAGAGAAGAAGGAAATTCTGGAATACCCCCAGCCTATTAGGAAAGTTCACTATCTGCATGTTTAGAAATCCTTCATTTACACACATTTTGCAGCAAATGAGGCCAATTGCTGCTTGTAAATGGACAAGAGAGATGAGTTTACCACTGTTCTCGTGCAGCAGAAGACTGCTGTCGTATGTATCTTTGATCTTCTCTTTCACTAACCCAGTTGCTTTACCAATCTCAGCACATCATATAAACAAAAATAGCCAAACCACATTAGATTTCTATGGAAAACTGTCTCCAGTTTTCACAGCTCCTGAAAAAGTAAATGGATATCATTATTCACTGTAAGACCCTTTAGAAAGCTTGATACTCCTTTAGAAAGAGCTCCTACAGCTGAAAGCTCAGCAGTGTTAATATTTTCTTGCCCTCTGAAATCTGGTAACAAATAAGAAATAACTGGTTTGTTTTTTTTTCATATGTAGGAAACAATGAGAAGCTTGTAATAAAACCATAAGATGATTCTGTCCTTCATGTCTGCACACTCAAGAAGCCACAGCACATAAACATGAGGATCTGTTCGCCAGCTGTTGTGCGGAAGCGTGATTCACACTTAGTCATTCAGTGCTAAACAAAACTGGTTACAATTCACCAGCCCCAGAACCAGAAGTGAAAATGAACTGCAACACCCCTTCCCATCACCTCACAACAACAGCAAAGGCAGCTGTACCCAAACTGCTTCCTAAGTCACTCATTCACTGTTTCACTCAGACTTGCTGTGTGATCTTCAGACGCTCTCACCTACTGAGTGCCAGGTCCAGGCACAAGCAGCAGATTCAAAGGTTCAACAGTTCTTCATTTTTATATTAACACTATATACACTTGTCACATGAGGATCATAATTAAAGAGAGCAAAGGATGACCAAAGAAAGTTAGTTTTGTCCTGCAGGCATTCCCATTCATGTTGTCATCACAGAAGAGGCAAGTTGTTCTTCCCTCACTGGTCCAGGTAACTGCCTTGGGCTGACAATGCTCACAGCTGCTTCATCAACCACTGGCAATTTAAGCTTTTTAATATATAGTTAAAAACCAAAGGCTTTACCTCTCTCAGGTATGCCCTCTTCCCTCTTTTCTGCCCTTTTTTTTTTTTAGCATAAAACCTAGTAAGGTCTGCTTTAATAAAGAATTTTTTTCTCTACCCAGACACATCATCATTCCATCACTAATTTAATGAATCAGTATTTAGGCTCTTTTTTCCTTATTTGCCTATCTGTGGTATGAACAAATTTTATCAGTGATAAGAGTTAAAGTCTCCCTTTCACTTTTTACAATTTGCCTGTGCTTAAAGACAAGATGGAAGAGGAAAAAGAATTTTAAAGTTAAACACACAGTTCTTTCATCACATCTTAATTCTGGACTGCAAGAAACCCCTATTTATTAACAATAATATGTTAGGTCATTCAACCATTAAATTTCAAGAATGTGCCTGTTAACAAGTCTGCTGATTAGGATTAATTAGGGGGTGGAATTTCTTACATGGTACCTGATCACAGAGTTTAGAGGAAGTACAAAATCTCACAAGAAATCACAGCTCCTGCAACAAAGGAATCAAACTGCAGACGCTAAAATATTTTATACAAAGCTACATTTTCTTAAAAAGTCCTTACTTGAGGCTTAATCAGGCACTAAATAGTGCCAGAGAACATGCAACATGGAACACCCATCTGTGGAGATTGCCCTTAATTTTTGTCCCTGAAGAGATGAAGTGCAGCAGAGCATATGGCAGGGATTCATCTGCTACATCTCCCCTCACTGGTGCTCCAAAACCTAAACTTGTGGGAGCTTTAATGGTAAAAATCCTACTAAGGAATCACAGAACAGTCTGGGTTAGAAGGGACCTTTCAAGGCCATGTGGTTCAACCCCCTGCAATGAGCAAGAATCATGCTGTTTAATAAACTTTCCAAATACTGTAAGTACTGGAACTTTTCAATAATCTAATTCCCAAACTGTCACTAAATAAAAAGAAACAAAATTAGTCCCAACACAATCCATCTGCCCCCTTGGTATCACAATTACTTTCTAACAACATGGCAGCAGCTCTGTAATTTAAAATATACACCTTATTAATTACTATAATTAAAACCAAACAGCTTTAAATATTAAAAAAATATTTATTACAATTTTATATACAAAAAGGTCAGAACAATGAACAATTATTAGTACTGAAAATTTTTGTACTTCACAAAAACAAGTGCTTATAGCATTGTAATCAGATTTTTGATTTTCTCTAAGTATTTTTCAACTGACAAGTTGCTAATCCAGTGGTTTTAAATAAGTTAAATATCAGAACGTAACAGACACAGTGAGTCACACTGAAACTTTTGACCAGAGCATTAGAAGATTTGTCTGAGGAACCAATGCTACTTCCTTCTCATTTCCATCCACCTGCTGAGAAAAATATGTAGGTTTTTGATACTTATTTTTGGTGAGCACAGAAAAGTTGGCCTTCTATAAAAGTATGTGCTGTTTTATTCTATGGCTACTGCATATATACAAAAACAACCAAGCCCAAAAGCACCAAAAATTAACATTCTCTATGTACTAAGTGCCTTAGAATCTGCCAGAAAGCCCTTTGCAGAATATTAAGTGTTCTTACACTACTGAACAAGACACCCAAACTCACACTGCAGTCATGGCCGAAGTCTGCATCCCAGAACTGAACAGCTTGTGCATTCCTCAGCAAATGAAAGCTTTCCCTACATACATTAGCTACAAACTGAAGTTGCATTATTTATGTAAAGAACACAGTAAAAAAGAAATTATTTTCAGGTTATTTTGCTATATCAAAAATACAGCACTGTTTTATACATTCAAGTGATCAATCCTGTAGAAAATTAGACTTCATAAAGCACAGGTTGGTGAAATCCTTAAATTGCTCATCCTAATGCTCTACTACACCAGTGCTGATGAAGAGATTCCAATAGGTCTGTACCAATAACCAAGTTATTCTTGGGCAATCACACCTCTCCAGGACTGAAAACAGGAAGAAATTCTTCCATTGTGAAGATAAAATGCCTGGAAGCAAAGCCCTCCAGGTTTGTTAGTTAACACTGCTGAACAGGCAGGACAGCTGCTGGGTGGAGGGTCTGCCCAAGGGGACAACAGAACTCTCAGCTCTCCTATCAACTCCTCTAGCTAGGTAGGGAATTTCTTTCTAGAAAATGAGGAATTCAAGGTAGCTTATATTTAGGCATGGTCTCCACAAGTCTGCAAACTCTCACCTCTGCTACTGGTCTTCAAACAAGATAAATAAATAGTGGAATTTCCAAAGCCGCATGAACAGCACATACACAATACAATTTCCAAGCCTTCTTAGAGAAATAGATGCTTTAGAAAAGTACGTTACTACATAAATATATTCTTTGTATGGCATATCCACCTCCCTTTCCATAAAACTCCTAACAAATTATTTCAGTTCTGTAAAGGGCAGCACTTTTTGATTTAAAGCATATTAAGAATATTTAATATTTAAAGATTAAGAAAGGCTTTAGGAAATCATAAGTAGTTACAACCCAGTTTTATCACATATAAGCTCAAGAAAAAATGGTGTGTTTTGAGGAAGACTGCAACACTAAAGGTTGTATGAAAGAATTCCACAGGGTAGGGATAGCTGCAGCTATTTTTCACACAGTTTGGAAGACTGTTCAGAAGCTTAAGCCTGGACTCAAATGATCTAGCCATTGTCATCAAAGCAATCTTTTCAAATGCCATTTCACATGACAATCCCCCCAAAAAAGTTGGTCATCATGGCTAATGGAGAAAGGCTTGTAATGAAAAATTGCATAGTTTTAAAGTTACATAGAAAATTTAATGTTTCAGCTGTGACGGATGAAGAGAACTTGTTGTCTGAGAACAACAGCAGTCAAAAAGCCAAGGAATTCTTAGAGCTACACAAAATAACTTAAGGAATAAAAAGACAGTTTGGCAAAACCATCAGTCTTGTTCCATAATTAAGGTGCACTAAGATGGAGACAGCCAAAGATCACATTCTGATTCCCACCTCACACTTTTTGTTCAAGTTCCAATTCTGAGCCTGAACTCACAAGACCCTCTGCAGCTTTGTGAGCAGTAGTAAAAATAGTGGAAGAAAGATCATAAATTAATCTGTAAATTGCAGCTTACAAATGAACCTGCAAATATTTTGGTAACTCAGCAGAGCACTTTACAATTCCCACAGACACGTGGCCGTTTCATCGTCTCTCAAACCTACGGAGCCTTTGCCTTCTTATTTCCTCCTCTGAGCGCTCAGGTGGGAACCAAAACCCGTACGGCCGCCGCTCGTTGTTAGACGTTGCTCCACCAAAATCTACAAGACACAGCGAAAAACAACTGTTATTTGGTTGTGTAATACAAGAAAAATGCACATATATCCTGTAAGCCAAAGCACCACAACACAAAGGGAACGGGGAGTTGAATGTTTTCAATTCTGATGGTTTCGGGGCAATTACAACTTCCAGCAACTGCTCCTAAAGTCAAATAAAAAGCAAAAACAAAACACCAAACAATAAAACTACCACCTCTACCCCCCAAAAAACCCACCAAACCAATCAAAAAACACAAACCAAAAAACCACAACCAAAGGAGCATCTAACAAGTATTAACCTGTTAATAACAAGTATTAACAAGTATTCACATTTTTATGATCCCTGCTTTACACAGTGAACTCCAGATTGTTAAACTACTTAAATGTCCTCAGCAGTTACTTCTGGCAAAATAAGCTTTTGTTTTTGCTTTTAGCATCGAGTCCAACATGTGCAGACCCACACCAGATGCACGTACAGCTCCCATCCTCAGCTGGCAGCAGTTTCAGAAGGAAAGGACACGTGGCAGCTCATTCAGACAGAACTGTAAGCAAAATAATCTGAGCAGCAAGAGCACACCAGCACTGACAGTTCTCTGCCCTGGCACCCCAAAAGGAGGCAAGAACAGGCTATTCAAGCAACTCTCCAGAACTCACACAAAGTCACCGAGCAAAGAAACAATTCCAAGGTTGTGGTTACACACACCAGCTCAGCTGAGGAGCTCTGGGGAACAAAAATGAAAGTCGGCCTCCTGAGCATAATTACAGTGTTAAGGATAAGCAAATTAGCTTTAAAGATAATAAACCAGCCTTTGTAACATTAAGTATTTCTTAAACTTTCACCTGCACCACACAGGGTCAAGACTCCCTTGTAATGCTAAAGTTAGATAAACTTTTTTTTAAATAATCATAATTATGAAAACATTTGCAGTTTTAAAAAATTCTTTTCAGTAGTGAAATTTTCAATTAAATATGAGGTTTCTTATGAAAACATTTCTTTTACTATACAGCATCCTTGGTTAATTGTTATGTAAAACAGATACCACTTATACAGTGTATACGAGTACTTGCAGAGTCCCCATAAAATATGCTCAGCCTTTCAAATATACATGTGCTTTAATTACCACTAGGAACAGAATTAGGTGCTATAAAAAAGATGCAAAATGCTCTTTTATATGTTGACTGAAAAATAAAAGACTGACAATACATTTTGAAAAGCTCTATATTCAAGAAAAGATCTTATTTTATATCAAAAAATACGGTGAGTAGTGAAGTTGTCTGGATGTGAAGGCTCAAATATATGTATTTGCATCTGTATGTATATATTTAAATTATCCTGTTACCTAAAATAGTTCCCTGACACCTTTTTTTTTAATTACAGCAGAAATATTAATGAAATAACACCTTTCTCTTACCAAAATATTTATAAGCTACAATGTTCAGAAATGGTAATTAAGCCACTGCTACTACTGAGACACCACCTGATGTCTGAGCAAGAAACAAACACAGGCTTTTCAGCACATCAGCAAAAAAACGTCAAGACTAATGGATTTTAAGACTGTATTTAAAGTATTTGGAAAACTGCAAAAACACCAGATGACAGACAAAACCAAAGGATATAGCACAACAAAGTTACAACAAAACATTAACCCTTACGTGGCATATTTTAAAATTAATTCTATTGTGAACTAGAACTGCATTCTGTCAATACAGAAGACTGAGACCCTCCATCCTGTCACTCTGTGGAGGGGTTGCTTTTGTTACTGCAGTTCACAAAGCACTCTGGACTAAGACAACAAAAGCACTGTAACTGCAAGAGATGTAACTGTATGTAGATGTTACATTAACTGTATTAATGTAATACAGACAAAGCTTCAATAAGCTTAAACATTTTCATCCACACGTTAAATAAAAGTGCCTATGATGCCTAAAGCACTTGCTGTGTTGAGGCATTGCAGCACATCCCTCTGAACCCACAGTGCCCCACAGGCACAACGCACGGTGCTTCGGGCACTCGCTCAAAGGTTGCTCAGCACGACACAGTCAGAAAGTTGATGCATCACAGACACCCAGCCTGACATGAAGGTGCCCACACTGCCTGTTCCCACTTTTTAACATATTTCTCCCCCACTATGAACATCAAGCAGCTCTTGGATGAGAAGCTGAGAAGGTTTTACACTCAGCTCATCAGCCTGGACTGCCAGCGCCGACGCTGAGCACATGCCCAGCTCTGCTTCCTGCTCTTCCTTTGGCACCTGATCCACACCAAGATTTACATGAGGAACTGCTTGTATAGTAGCCAGCACAACCATTTTGGAAATCAGACTGTAAAACTGTTTGTACTGACAGATGAGACCATCTTAATGAGTTTTAAAAAAACAACACATATTTGCAGATTGTTACTCAAATTTGCACCCTTTGTCTTGGATTTAAACAATACAGGAAAATAGAAACTATTTAGAGAAGTCTTCTCAAGTCAAAAGATACAATTAACCAGGGGAATCCCTCAAGGAACTAAAGAGTTTGTCATACTCTTTTAGTTCCATTCCAATTTCAAGTTCTAGAATCAAATTACCTGTGTGTTTAACACAGTCGTTTTAGAAATGCAACTGCCCAACTTGAGAAGGCAAAAAGAAAAATATCCCTTTATATGAGACCATTACCCATACCTTGTTAAATATTGGAGACTTTGCACTGAAAATTCTGCACCCAGTTCTTCTGGCTCTTAAGAAAAACTTTGGCTTATATCTTTAATTCTGTTACCTGCTTTAATTTTTGTAATTAACACATTGCACACAACCATCTCAATTCTGAAATTCCTGAAATTCTGATACAGCAGATACACATAATCTGTAAAGACCTCATTAAATAGTATTTCTGATTCAGGACAATAAAATACATTCTAAATTCTACATAAACAGAGACAGTACATAAGAAACTCAACCAACAATAAATGTAAGAAATTAAGACTGTCTTACTGGATCCAAGTCTTGCAAATTAAAGACTTAACTCTGCAGTACAAATATATTTCTCTTCTGTTCTCATGTAATTCTAAGTACTACTAACTTACAACAACTGATAATGCCCAAAACTTCCTTACAGACTTTATGATAGCAGAAGGGAATTTAATAAATATTTCAATGTGCCTTCTGGATTTGTATTTGAGACATTTATGAAGCAAACCCTGAACTTTCATTTCATTACTGAACTGATGCTGAATAGCACTTACTTGTATCAACTCATTTGCAAGTAAAAGATTATTTCTAATTAGGTACTACCACACTGAGTACTCTTACAGGACCATCAGGTTGGCAGTAGATTTTCTTGATCACTCTTCAACTAAACCACACTTGTTTTGAAAAAAAGGTAAAATTGAGGAAAACATGAATATTAAAAAACTTTGGCTTCTGTTACTATACCCACTGCATGATGTATTTGGAAAATATAAGGCATAATCACAACACAAAATATAATACTTATTAGTTTTATTCCATGTGCCATGGATGTTGCCACACAGGCACCTCTTACTGCTGTACAAACAGCAGAAGTTTCCGCTGTGGACGTTCAGAGCTCACATTACACTGAACCAACAGCATGGTCCAGCCCAGAAGTGCCCTGCCCACCAGAACCAACTCCAGTCACACAACCACAAATGTCAGAAAGAGATGTCAGCAAAGAGGGAAGAGCTGATTCCATCTAGGCTTAGGCCATGCCTTTTTCATTTGGAAAGATCTGATCATCATCTTGTGAAAAGCAAGGAAGCCAGACACTATTACACACCCAACTCCTTTAAGCAATTCGGAGGGAGGTGCTTGAGGAGCAATTTCCGCGTCAAACAATGCAAGTCCAGCCCATGCAGAGGGACTGGTTTCAGTAAAGGATGCCCAGGATGACAATTCCAAGTGGGCCTCTGCTTCTCTTCTCCCTCAGGAAATTAAACAGGAGGAGAGAGGGCACATCTTAGCTTGCAATATTAAACTCACACTTGTAACCACGGACAGATGACTCTATTAACATGCAAGAAGATGATTAAATAATGAGATGTTAGACAGATCCTTACACCATAAGGTGCACTGGTTTGGGCTCCTGCCATCCAGGACACTCTCAAGAGATGGCACTAGAACCACCCTGGCCACGTGGAAATGGGGACAAACATCAGCTAGCAAAGTACTCTGCCTTGTAAGCAGAACTGGGGTTATTTTCAAACAGATGGGCTCTAGAGAAGCTGCTGCACTGAATATTACAGAGCTGTTTATTGTCTGGCTGCTTTGAAACCCCAGGATCATTTGCCAGCATCTAGCACTTTCTGTCACAAAGGGTTTCATCAAAGGGAAGGCAAAGTGAAAGCCACTGGAATACATATACACTTTGTTCTGTGCTAAAACCAGTCCTAAATTCAGAATTTAACTTGCTATTGTGACCGGGCCAAGTGCAGAACCAACACCATACCCCTGAGGCTGAAGAGCAAACACAGTTGTCTTCTGTAAAAGAACCCTATACATTCTGCATATCTTGTTACCAGGTAAGATTTGTCTATTGCTTTTCTTATTTTAAGCATCTGCAATACAACACTGTCACCCTTTAACATGCACAACACACTCCAAGGCTTTTCACTATAAAAGTGATCAGCTCAGTGTCCCCTTCCTCAGATATTTTTCACATATTCTCAGCACTTCAAATACTAAGGTACAGTCCCCAGATGCATGATCTAGGAGAGCAGGCAGGAAGAGGTGAAAAAGCACTAACAGTGTTAGTGACAACAATTCGTCACTTAGAGTATCTCAGAAATAGCTCCAAATGTGATGGAAAATATCAGCTCTTCTAGTAACAGTCAATACTAGGAAAAAAAAAAAAGAACTTTTTCCCCAAAGAAAGCACAGAGGGCAAAGGACATACCCAACATCACTGGAATTAGTAGTTCTACTACATCAGTAACAGACAATTCAGACCTGCTCTGCTGAATAAGACATGTGACCTCCACCCAGCCTCACTGCACAGGCCAGCAGAGCAGTGCACAAAGCAGCACAGATTTCATAGGAACACCAGAGCCATGGATCTGGCCGTGGCACAGCCCAGCAGAAGTGCTGCAGCCAGCTGGCAGTGCAAATGAGCCAGTCATTTAGTTGTCACCTATACAGTGCCCCCCAATCACCGAGATCAGACACAAGGACAACTTGAAACGTGCCATCCTGGCAGTGTGACAGCAATACCTGTAGAATGTGTGTGAAGTGTGCATTTTTTACTCCACTGTAGGAAATTCAACATAAGGAAGATAAATTGTCTGGTCATCTTACAGGGTGAGCCAAACAGACAAAATCTCCACATGAGGTTTCAGTTCTGCTTGTAGTTCAAGCCACAGAAATGTTACATCAAAAATGCTCACCTGATTTTTTCCTCTTCTCCGAAGTTATGGCCTCAGTTTTACGTTAGGTAATAGGATTTGCAAGAGAGTTTCTGTAAGATTTAGGAACAATTTATCAAGCTACCAAACCACGAAACTCTGACTAGCAGAAATATGCAATTAGGTCTTTGATAAATACTGATGCTGCTGGATAAAAGAAGGTGAGTGTAGCAAACCAGTAGCAGTGTTACTACAACACAGCATGTCTGCATTTCTATCTCATGCTAGCTTTAGCTGTGTTAAAGCAGAATCTAGAATATTTCAGTTGAATAGCTTGCAATTTTCGGTATCACTATTTGCCCTGGAACTAATGAACGTGGTACCCATACAAAACCCAAACTATACAAACACTCACATACCCATACAGAAAACAGACATTGCTCATTTCTAAAAAGCTCTTACTTTTGGAGAAGCTTTGCTATAGAAGGTAATCACAGACAAGCAATAATCTCTTTTGAACACAGCAAGTACCACACAGCAAACCAACAGAGCTCTCAAATGAATGAAAAGACAGGTCTGTGCCAAGAGGAGAGTCCTGACAGGTCCCTCATAAATAACCATTTCATGCCCAAGTGTACACAAAGATAATCCTGGCTTTGGTTTTCCCAGCCTTTGAAAGGTGTGAAATAAGAATCTGCCCTTAGCAGAGCCAAGGTTCAGGTATTGCTTTGGTTCATTGCAAACTCATTGTGGGATTTCCTCTTTTTCTTGAAACAAGGCTTCCTGCAGCCAACAAATTGCTCTCTCAAAGACCACTATCCTGGGTCCACCCAAACGCAGGTCCATCAGGATTATCTCGTGTAGACATCACCATTTTAAACAGTGTCATTGCTTCACTGCATCTTCCCTATTACCGTGTCATTCCATGACAGATCACACCTCCAGCTCGGCACCTGTGCTGCTGTCAAAGAATAAGAGCAATAATTCAGTGGCCAAAGAGCTCACAGACCTGGCAAGCTCTTTCAATCATTTTTCTAGGAACTGTTTTGAGTTCAAAGACAGCTTACACAGTCACCAAAACTAGGATATTTGTTTAGCCCCTTCAAACCTTTCTTTCAGGAAATACAGACACTGTAGAGCACCTGTTTCTCTACCCTCAGGTAACCCTCCCATGGCTCACAAAAAGAAGGTCGATTTTCCTCCTGAAACAGAGAATGGAAATATGAAAAAATGTATGGGAAAATGACCACATGTGGAACTTTCCTCAAGAAAAAAAGAGCTGTTGATGTCCTTTGGGGGGCCCAGAACGACATCCTTCAAGAAAGAGATCAAGATTGTTAAAACAGGTGCGAAAGATCTACAGTTTATTTATTGATACTACTAAGCAGTAGTGGTTTGAAAATATTTGGTCAAATGTCATAACTTTGAACACTTGCTCGGCTTTCATTTATACCAGTTTTATATAAAGTATTTCTTCCACAAATAGCATAGCCCTGCTAACTATGGTATAACAACTGTATAAAATTGAAGTTCACAAACTGCTCTTGGCCATGTTACAGATCACATCCAGCATGCTACATTGTCATACCTGTGGTATATACCTGATTTACCTTGCTTTTTTATGCAGAAATACCAATATTTAAAGTGTTCTATTTCAGAAAATGGGAGTTCTCTCAGTTTATAAACATCCAAACATATAATTTTAATGCAAAATCAACCAGATATTTTGGATGCATTTGGAATTGGAAGCAGCTAACTGGAGGACAGGGAGAAGCTTGAGTCAAAAGCCCAGTCTTGCTCTAGTTCTTTCACATCTTCCAGCCAATTAGTAGTCAAGTCTTTAGGTCAGTTTAACAACCACCTTCTGATTTACTGAATTGTACAGGGAATACTAGGGAAAGGCGATGCATGTATTTTTTCTCCTCTCATGCTTCAGAAAGACTAGGAGCTTCCAGAAAGAGTTGAGACAAACAAAACACAGCAGCCTTTCCACTGTTTTGTGTTGCACTAGAAGCCAGACAGGAACTACAACTGAATAAAAAATATAAAATGGCAAAACTGTTTTTTTTCTTTCATGTCCTTCCCTCTGCAAAACACAGACATGCTATACAGTCTGAGAGATTTGGCTTTTAGCACTTATCACTGTCCAATTTTTTCCTCCTCAGCTCCAAACAGACCACATTTATTAGCCTGCACTATTGTTTCCAACACTGCCCTTTGAGTTTCTGTCAATGTATTAAAAAGAATTCTGTCATGCTATGAAGCAAACTATTCTTCCTGGTGCTGGTGCCAATGTGCCTCATCTACAGACTTGAACATGAACTGGTGAAGAAGAGAAGTGGAAGTAACTCCTGTTTCTGTGCTGTGGAACAGCTGACAAATGAAAAATCAAATTAGCAGGAAATTAATTGAGGGTAATGAATTTCTGAGGAAAGAAACATACAATGAATGAATCCAGATACAGCTGGAGTGTTAGAGGAGCAAGCGAGAACAATCTCAAACAGTCTCCCTCTCTCTTGCTTTTAAAAGAGATGATAGAATTGAGAAACACACAAAAACCACTCCCTCCCAAATGTCTGATAACTTGTTTTGGTTAGAAGACATGGCTAAGACTTAATCTTTAATCCCTCCATAATTGAGGATTTTTATATTTATTTTAATGACGCCTCCAAGTCTCGTCTTTGCTGTATCTGTATCACCAAAATAACAAACTCTTGTTAAAGTTATGTAAATTGTTAAAAGCACATTTGTAACACTTTTAGAGACCTTCAGTCACCACCTCAGCATAAGCCAAAAGCTTACTGCAGTCTCAGATCACCCATTTGCTACAAATAATCAATGCTACAAAGTAGAAGCAGGAGGATATGGACCTTGCTGGACTGGATGCCCTTCAGTAAAGAATTAAGGGGACTAGTTTTACAGCTACCTTCCAGCTAGTGCTCTTTAGCTGGATACTGAAAATACCACAGGAGAGATGGCATAAAATAATCTCACTGCATTTTCTAACCATCTAATAATCTTCTGATGTTAACTAACCTAACCAAGGCTAAACTCATTATTAAATGGCTGATACACAAACCCAAATATATCTTTCATTGCCAAGGACTGAAAGGGATTTACTAACCAACTCAAAAAACCTCCATATAAACATGCCACTTAACCAATCTCTAGGCTAAGACAGACAGACATCTATTCCTCTTCAGAGTAGTAAGGAAGCCATGAATAACTTCAGTTAAAAGAAGAATTTCAGGTTGGCTGTATATTTACCATAACATAGTAGAATTATTTTGTTCAGCTGCACATAGCAAGGTATCCTTTTCAGTAGTAAATGACTAATTTATTCAGTCAGACATCAGAAAAAGACCTCAGAACATCATTTTTAAGATGGTCCCAATGAACAAAATATAAACTATACATAGTCTATAGAATTAATTCAATGACAAACCACAGTTAAAATAGTAAATCACGGATAAATCTAAAATTAGGAATATTCACTGACCTTAGTTTACCAGTAAAAACATTCCCAGACTAAGTTTGTTAACAGTTGCAACAATCTTAATTCATAAAAAAACACTTTGTTTTCCCTTTGCTGCATTTCTGCTTGCCTAACAAAGACTCACAACAACAAAGACACTCTGAACAATACCCATTTCCCAATGCCAAGACTAAGAAAAACCCAGATGGACGGATGGAGACACCAGTGCAGGCTGGAGCCACTCCACAGCAACTACCACTTTCTCCAAAGGGTAAGGAAGTGCTTTGATGGAGCCCACACGCAGCTTCTTCTGATTATGCCACAGCTGCTGAGCAGATCTGCCTGTTCCCCAGCAAGGTGACCCTGCCAAACCCTCTGGGAAAGGAGCAACTTTTAAGACAAAGTTCCTTTAAGACAACGTTCAAGTTACTGAAGCAAATAATGTTTCCAGAGACCACTGAAGTCAGAGAGAAGACTCCCATTTATATCACTGATCATAACACCAAGAGGCCTCTATTTCCAAATGCAAAGCTTTATAACAGATGTAGTGTGAATGTAAGCAAAACATCTCTAGATACAAAGATTTAACTATTCCTATTGTTTTCCTCCTATTTTAATTGTCTTCAGCAGTTAAAATGTTTGCAAGAAGGAAACCATCCAAAAGAAAACTGCATTGGCAGGGCCTGAGGATCTATTTGCACATTCAGGAAGTCACAGGAAAAAATACTCAGTCCTGTTTATACAGTTTAGCATGAAAATTAGAATAAATTCTCATCTCAAGATCTTTTGTAGCAATAATCAGAACCTATATCACCAACTATGTCACTGTCAGCTTGTTGCCTGAAGATCAAAGGAAGTTAAACCCTTTGGGCAGCATTTCCAGAAGTACCCACCTTACAGAACTGTTCTCAATCCCAGAGTATTTCACAGCTGCTCATGCTCTGGTTTAAAAAGATGTGCCCATGGTGAAAGCCTTAGTGGTACATCTTACCTATCTGGTGAAGTTTTATCACCACTATCAAGAGAATCAGGAGGTTTCTGGTTCTAATTTTCAGCAAACCTGGTTTATCCTACATCAACCACTGTATTTATGAGGACACAGATGAAAGAACATTCATTAAATATTTGTAAGAGAATTCTAGCCACGCTTCTTGTTGCAAGCTGTTTGCTACTTACACCGTTCCCAAAGCTTTGTATGGAAATGATAAAAATGTGCTGATTTATTTTCCTGGAAATTTGCCTTAAGGAAGTGCTGGTGATCAGGATCACAGAGCACAGTTGCAGTTTTAAAAAGATATTTAGAACATGAGCTCTACTTAAAGAGGAAAGTTTTTTCCAAGAAGTGTGTTGGATATCTGAGACCATACATAACCTGAATTAAAAAAAAGAAAAACAACAAAACCCACCAACAAACAAACAAACAAAAAAAACCCACAAAAACCAAACAAACAAAACCACCACCAACAAAAAACCACACACGCAAAAACCTCCCAAAATGAAACAAAACAAAAAAAAAAACCACAAAAAGCAAAACTCAACACAGAAGTTGTATCTGATTCTTGAAGTCCAAGTCCTAGCATATGGCTTTATGAAATGTATTTTAATCTGATATCACACACTGCACATTTGAGCTTATTATCTATTTTAAGGTATTTCTACAGAAAACCAGCATAAACAAACGCAAAGACTGGCACTTCTACATTTGCAGAAGGGAAAGATAACACTGACTGCCAAAAAAAAAAAAAAGATTATTCAGTATTTCTCTAGTCTAATCACACAAGTTTTATTCTTGCTGCGTAATCCATGGATTTGGCAAATTTCACAGACTACCAATAAAAAGGCCTGTCTCAGTAGAAGCAAACAGAAATAGGAACCCTTTCAAACTCAGAACAGGTAAAGCCAGATGCCAAGATATTTCCTAACTGCACCAAACATACCTATAACTAGCCCATACTTGGCCACCTATAAACTTTTGAGTGGATGGGGTTTTTTTGTTCAGTTTTAAATTAAAACTAAAAAAATGCTTATAGAGATTGTTTCATTATAAAATAGAAGAGGAATATCTATATCTGATACTTTCTCTTTAATTACAAACTATAATCACCTACATGTTTAAAAAAACCAGTCTTACGAAAAAGAGGGAAATTCCTTTGTGGAGAAACATGAGCTTGCAAGGGATTCTTAACATTATTGACATTGAAAGTCAGACACTTAGAAGTTCAGCTCACAAAAAATCCCAAACACCCACCACAACAAAAATCCAAATCCACATCCCACACTAATCAAGATATTTCTTGTGAGCAGAATAGCAAACAAACAATAGATCAGAGATATAGTTATACTGGGGTTACATTAATGGTGGCTGCTAATAGCAGTATTAAACTAGAATGGCAATAATGTATTTGAACTTCCTAGTTAAAGGAGTTTAAATATCAAAGGATATGATTTTTTTAAAGCCAAAATTATTTTCTTAAGTAAAGGAAGAATTATTGCAATTTGAAACAAACACAGACTTATAGGAATAAAAATTTTAAAAAAACTCAACAAGCCCAAACAACAAACTCTGGAGAGAAAAACAATTATTGTTGTGTAAATGGATACTTGTTTGAAGCAACAACATATCCAAAACTGGCAATGGAAAAAAATATAAGTAGAAGTTCCTTTCAGCAAATGGATCTAAATCACTATGATCGTTTGACAGTCTTGAAAGTGATTCCTACATACATCTCAAACAAGCCTAAATTTCTCTTCTTGCATTAGACATTAATTATTATTATTATTATTATTACAGAAATGTTCAGGATCTGCAGTTCAGAATCAGGAATGCCTGAATGTACAATAAATAGAAATGCTGTATCTTTATGGTGAGTTTAGATAACCCATGTATAGGATTATAGAACAGTAACTACTGAGCTTAAACTCAGTGCATGTCATAGTATGAATTAGTTTTCAGTTGGGGACAACAACTGATAGGAGGAAATACTGTATTATGTCACTGGCTCTAATTAGTTTAGCAGGATACTATCACAGCAGTTTATAAATCAGTTTATAAACATTGGATCAGCATTCTAAATCTATAATGCTACAGTTTGTGGCCTAAAAGACAATAAATGTCCTTGTCCAACTAAGCATGAAAAATATTAATAATCAATCGAAGTTACTGCAGTACTTTGTTGTCCAAGTTACAGAGCAACTGTGATGGTTTAAGTGTCATAGTTGGGGAAAAAATTAATATGAAGAGAGAGCCCTAAATTGATTGTGGTACCTGCTTTTACAACCATTTAGCTCTCTATTTCAAATTATTTTATGTAATTTTTTGTCATGTTAAGTACCTGTTTCATCATCCATGTAATTACAAGAACCTCTGAATGTTCACGCTTTAGGGGAAACGTATCATGTTCAAAGGATAGTGCTCATTCAAGCTAATTATTTTTCAAACTGACAGGGAAGAATATCCTAATTCCCATTAGCCCAGCAAATTCCACCTCATCCTTTGTGTCCCTAAAACAGGTCTGATCGACGACACGCTCTGTATTCCTTCCTTTGTGCAATAAGACAGCTGCCCACAGGCAAGTGTAACCTTTATGCAGCTTGTCTAAGGAAATATTTTAAAGAGCTCAACTCTAAAGTCTCGCTTGTCCAAACTGAAGTGCTCCAGCAGGTAGGAGAGAGAGGTGCAAAATAAAACAGTCCTGTGAAACCACTGAAAACAAGATCTCTGTCTATTTGATCACACCAAATGATATTGGAAGCAATATACAATGATATACTTACTATACTTACTGACTGTAGCATTTTAGATTAAGGCTCCAAATGAACGTTGCAAATGTTTCACCCTGATATGTGGAAGACTTCAGAATGCATAGTGTCTACTTATTTATATTATCATAATTTTATCATTGTTATTAGTTTTCTGTTTCCTTGATAGTTTAAAAATAGACCACAAACATGGCTCATTCTTGCAAGTAACATTTCAAAATGCTTCATATCAAAAGCTTTGAAGGATTTCTTTCTCAAACTCCACGCTAAAAATTACAAAAAATGTGTTAAAGAGACAGTAAAATAGACAGTATCCCATACAATAAAGCCCATTTTAGACCCATTCCCTTCCAAAATTACATAGGGCAACATATTACTTGGTTAATTTCTAAAAATTCTTAAGATAGCACAAAGAGTAACTCATTTACTATCTTCTGCTGACAGACCAGATGGACTAAGTGCTATTTTATTGACTTATTTGAAAGCTAAGATTTCACTGTCTTAGATTTGATTGAAATGGGACTGCTCAGACTGCATTAATTTGTAAAACAAATACACTAAGGCAATAAATTTGCTGTAGAAAACGTTAGGGGATTTTTTAAGTTTCTAGCTTTACAATGCTGAGGGACACTTAGGCAGAACAAAGGTGAACAAAAAAAGGAAGATAACTAGAAAAAAAACCCTTAAAAACTCCCTAATTTCCCTAAAAGTCCACACTTCTTCCTCCCAAGTCACTCTCACAATAGATACAAAGCCAATAAAGCAAAGAGCTGTATTTACTTTAAGCAATATGTTAATGAATTTGTCAAACTGAAAAAGTCTTTTTCTATTACAATTTTGCCTCATCTGCTGACTTTTTAAAACCATCTTCCAGATAACACAACATGTTCTTCATAATAAGAAATAGGATCACAGAAGGTGTGAAAGTAAAAGTGATGATGATTTGTCAAGATATTGGTTTTCATATTTTGCCTGGTATTTCTCTGACAGCCATAACAGTGGTGTAAATTAATTTTCTGAGTGGAGATTTATGAATGGTGCTCTGCATTTGAAGGGTTGCAGGTACAAGTAGAGGCCTCTGTATCTCTTTCCTAATAAATGGTTCCTTGCACCCAGGAAGATGAAATACCAAAATTATGAAAAAGAAAAATTATGTTTATGACATATTCAGTCATATTATTATTTTTCTTAAGATTAAATGTTACAACTTCACCAGATTTAAAAGAAATCTTTCAGATATTTTAAGTTAAGGAGCATCCAAAGCCTGTGGCTGACTTCCTACAAGAATCCATAGACATACAACACATTCAAGATGAAGCAATGCTTGATATGAAAAACTATATCAACACCAGACAACACACACTATATTCATTTCTGACCTTTACTTTAGCATTCAGTATAAAAATACTGCATAACCATGACTAAAATTTTACATGTGATGCTCTAATCATGTGCTGTCAGTCACGTTAAACAGATTTTCCCTCAAGTCTTGAAGTTTTTAGAAAGTGAGCAACAGATTCTACAAGGTATTCTTTCCCTTTTCATTACACTTGCATCATAAAAAGATAAAATATATCCCACTGAATGCATTTCATACATTTTATACTAATACATTTCAGTTAGAAACAAACACCATTTTTATTACTAAATATTTTTTCCCAGGTTTTTCAGCCATGTAGAACATAAGCTTCCTTTGAGGTAGAAAAGGATAGCGTGAAGAGTTAAAAATCAGCACATTGCCTGTCCATTACATTTGTACAAAAAGCAAAAAAACCACACACAGAGAAAGTTTAAATATTGGCAACATCAATTTTTCTATTACACCACTTCATACTTCTTTTTAGAGAAATGCAAGAATTTTTGGCACAGCAGCTTAGTTTAGTCAGGGGGTTTTTGTCAGAAGCGCATTTCTTTTACTACATTGGTAGTAAGGTAATCAAACAGCAAGTAATTATGAATAAATGTAATTACACTAAGAGAACAACACTGCATTCTCACACTACATTCTCTGAAAATTCTACCAGGAAGTTTTCATCTGTTTCCAAAGATATGTCCAAAATACTGAAAACAAATAATGAGGAATACATCTTGTTTTCCCTCCTGACTCCCATCTTAGTATGAATCATAACTTAAGATATAAAATGCAATAAAATTCCTACCTCTTTCATTAAGACTGTTTAGCACTGCCCTTTCAAGCTGTTCTTCTTCAGTGAGCCCACCAGTATAATCATAGTAGTTCCTTGGAGTTCTGTATTGATAACCTGGATAATAGCCATAATAGTCTGTAAAATGAAAACAAAAATCAAGAAAATAAATTGCTGCTACTCAGTAAGCAAGCTGAAATCAGATATTATCTTTACACTATCTATCTTCACTTCTCACTTTAATTTTGGAAAGAAAAAAATATTAGGATTCAATTACTTGTATGCCATGAATTAATTTCTAATTTACAAAACCAGAGTATGGGAACAGGAGAGGGAAAACCAACAGAAAGATGGATCAAACTTCTCCATTTTCTACAATTGTTATAAGTAAGTGTCATAGAATTGTCATTATTAAGAAGTTTCACACAAGAGCTGAACAATAGTCTTCATCAGCTCCTTTTAACATTTAGTTGTCAATACTTGGACACCTTATTAACATCTCTAGAACAGCAACAACAAAACAGGCAGATTTCAGGCTTTTTTCCTCACATCTCTCCCTTCTCCTCATCATAAGTTCAAGTAATTCTTGGACCTGGAGAAGACATGGGAAAAGACTCCTGCAAATTTCTGCAGTCCTATATCCAGCTCATGTTGTGCTCCTGCACAGCTAAACCTGCCCTGGAAAAACCACCACACCGTGGATCTCGTGTGATGTCCCAGGGAGTGCTGCTGCTCTGCTGACAACCAGCTGGTCCTGACCATTTGTAAAGTTTGCCAAAGCCAAGCACAAACCATCATCCACCCAAACACATGGGATTCAAAAGAAAAAAAAAAATTACTTGGCTAGAGAATTGAGCTAGACTCCCTTCCTTTTAACAACACAATCTGATCTTGCCTGAGCACAGAAAACAAACTGAGAAAAAACTGTGGAAAAAAGTCCCAATTTTCTATTCCATTTTTGCATCTTCAAAAGACAAAGGTTTTATGGCATTTTAATTTCCAGACAGCCTGAACAAGGGATTTTGAAGAATTAAAGTACAGAAGTGTTGCCAGTGTCTTCCAACTGATGGAAAATTATACACATTTTCTTCAAAATTAGAAAAGTGGAAATCTGTTTGCATGAAACAAGCAGAGCATGCCATTTCCTTTTATCTTCAGATTATTGCCATCAATGATAGTCTTGTGTTCTCACTAGTTCTATCAATTCCATGTGCAATGTGTGAAGGCTCTGTGATTAACAACAAGCACAGATGATGAAGTGAGGACAAACAAATAATTTCTTTTTTAAAATGATTGTGGTAAGGAAAAAAAAAATCCAGAACCATAAACCAAATAAAAACAGCAACAGCCCATCTTAAAAGCTATACAGGAAAAATTGAACAGAGTAACTGCACAATATGCTATAAAGGAGTATACATATTTGTATTACACAAATATGCCTATATATTTGTAATACACATATATGTATACACAGATGTAGATATATTTGTATAAACATTACACAGACACATAGAAAAAGTGTAGTTCTGTCTGTTTCCAAATATTTTTTTTTTGAAATTACAACTGATATTGGGAGAGTTTTCCTACACCTGCAGTGAAAACTGACTGCAGGGCAGCATTCAGCTGTCTTGTCTATACATTTTGGATGTAATCTTCATGTATTCCACTCATTCTCCTCTGCTTTATGTTCATCTGAACGAGCATTTCCTCAGCTACAAATTTATATTCTGGAGACTTCAGAACTGCATGAATGAAGACTATAAAAATCCCAGTACTAAAAGCATGAAATTATCTGATGAAAGGAAAAGGATGTTGTATTTTAAGTTTGTTCTATTACTGTAAATTTTTCTCTGTTTGATGTTTCACACTGTCATCAAGTTTTAAGTGCTCAGAAAGCTGTAATCTTTTATTTTTACAATGAGAAACAGTTTGGTAACATTGATGTGTTCAAGGTGTTCCTATTAATCAAAATAAATGTCCTAATACTTTATTCATGAACTGCATTTAGAGAAAATCTAATTCAGCTACTAAATACTAAATGTGTTAAAATTACACTTAAAGCCCTTTTTCTCCTAAAGCTGTTTCCTTGTACTGTTTCATAAAATCTGTTCATCTATTTTTCTATTTAAATGGGCATTTAAAGGCAGATCCTAATAAATCAGCAATGCCAGAAAATGAAAAATTAATCAAGATATGCATCATTAGCCTATGACACTAGAACAAGTTTCCTTAATTCACAGATGGCCAAATTTATTACATATATCATACACCAAGCAAAAGGTTAAATCTTCCATTAAGACTTCTGCAGATAGGATGAAAGACAATTACAAAGTATATGAACAAGGAATGAACAAAACAAATATATCTGTATTTTTAATTGCAGTTTTAAGTCATTTTAGATAAATTAATTTGGTACAAAAAAAATTAAATAGCTACATCTAAAGCCAAGCTTGGAAGACAGGATAATTTAGGTTAACCCTCTCCATCTGCCTTTTGTCCACAACAGCTCAAAGCACCAGCAAGGCTATTTTGGGGACTGCCCAAAACATGCAAAAAACTCCCAGGTTTTCTTGTTGTCAGCACACTAAAGCTTCTTCCTCAGGTGCTGTGTACTCCCCCATCGTGGTAGATTTATTACATGAAATCTCTTACATTTTCCCTACTTAGGAAGAGCTGGAAAAGAAAACATAAAGGGCTCTTCAGAATCAGCTTCTCTTCCACAAGGGTGGCCTCTTACACCCACCCAAGCTCTAAGCAGCTGGTGTTCATACAGTGGCTGTAATAGATTATGGAGTTTAAATGTCAAGTACAAATTCTTATCTTCATTAGCTATTAAAGTACTTTTTCCAATATAAATCTTCAGAGTTCCCATCCACCCTGCTACACTGGGATACTGAAGGAAGATTTAGTGTCTATGGATGTGGAATACAGAACAAAGCAGCACAACCAGGCCCTGGTGGGGGATGCACCTGCAGCTGGGTGAACTTCTTTAACTGGGCTGAGACTGCCAGTCATGGAAACAGGCAGTTCATGCTCACTGCATGTTCACATCTTAGTTCACTTCACTGTATTAACTGTCTTTTATTTCTTTGCTGGCCTTTAGATCAAATGTTTTTCAACTTGAGAACTGGAATAACAAAAATCCTGGGTAAACATACTTCTAAGTTGGAACAATCCTTGTTGCTGTCGGTAAGGAGAGCAGGCTAAGATAGATTGTTTAGGAATTACAAAATAGACACTTCAAAAATATTCAAGGGCCCAGAGTCCTGCCTGTGGGAATTATGTAATGTAATAATAAAATTGGAGATAGATCATGGAAGACAAAATCCATCAGAGAGGATAAAAGCAGCTATAACCTTGGCTCAAAGTAACCACATCTCAATGATAAAAGACTACACAAAATAAAAAACCCTGTATGACCAAACATCAGAGAATACTAAGAATGATCAAATGTATGAAGTAGTTTTCTTACAAGCAACCATATATACTCCAATTTTCCAGTTGGAGAGAAAAGATGACTATTGTGAGTGCAGAAGAACATGAAATACATAAAGAATGAAGGTTTAGTTTCCCTTCACAGAGAAGAATTAATGTGCATCAAATTAAATTAGCAGTTAGCAGATTCAAAACAAACAAAAATGACAGATTCTATACCAGGAAATAAACTGTGAAATTCTTCTCTGATGCTGTAGGTGTTAAAAGTCTTCAAGTCTATTCAAAGAGCTTTTGACAAATGGATGGAAGAAGAATCTACCACGGGCTATTAAAGACAAAATTCCCCCATAAAACTTTCTGCTGAGAACATCTTTAAGCCACAAGCCACTGCACACTGGCAGATATTTGAGAGAGTTATCTCTACGTATTTATCCTGTTCTTACAGCAGATGCCTAGGAAAGAGCATAAATCCCTGCAGGAGATAAGATACGCATCCCTTAGCTCGGCTCCAACACAGCCCCTCTCACAGCCAGCTCCAATTCTGCCCCTCACAGACAAGGCCCCCACCTATTATTTGTGTGCACTCCACATATAATGACTCAATGTTCTGCATGAGAAGTAAATCAAATGTGCTACACTCAAAGTGTGCCAGTATTCCAACTACCCATCTATAAACTGTGAAGCCTAAATTTATCCTGGTGAGGGGGGGGGCTTTTTGCACGTAAATTACTTCATTTACAAGAAGTGTTTGAAGGAAGAAGTTCCCTGTCAGAAGGGAAAAAAACATCCTAGAATGGAACAGATAAATTTGCCAGATGAGGGCAGATTTACCAAGGTCCAAAGGGCTGCTATCAGTAGACAATTTTCCCACTGCTACGCCTTCTGCAAAAGGGATGATATTTCCCTGAGGTAGCATTTTAGGAAGTCATGACCTTAATTTGAGGCTTAAGCCTTTTGTACAAAATACATCCACACACTTCTCTAAATAGGAAAGGTGAGGCATGCCCAGAGAAGTAATACAAGTCTAGTAAGTATACATATGTGCAGAATATTTTGTATATATAACTAGCTCCTCTATAGGTTTTCTATCATTAGCAAGAATTATTTTTAAAGCCGGAATAAGTTTTTTGTTCAGCTGATGAGAGTACTTACCTGAATAGTAGTCCCTTGGCCTGCCAGGGTCAGTGAAGAAAGAAATGCCACCTAAATAAAAGAATAATGCATGCATGTTGGAATAAAATAATCACATTGTCTTTCTTTATAGAATACAAAAATCAAATCTAAAATACTCTTTCTTTCAGAGTCTGTTTCATGATACAAACAAGAAATTATGGGTATCTATAGATTTTTTTTTCGCATCAGTGAGACAATATACTATTGCAAGCTTGTATGTTGTTCCAGATTTTATAGGAGTGTGCCATGTTTAAGCAACATATCCATGTAGACTAGAAAAATGCAAACCAACCTGTAATGTTCTCTCCTGAACACATAATGGACAATTTCTACACTGAGAGTGTTCTTTGGTCAAAATGTGTTAATGTACAAAAAACAAGACTGGAGCAATACTGCGTTATTTCTGCTCTGCTAGAGAGGAGAAAAGAATCATGTGTGTACTGTAACACTCCTTCCTGCAGGTCTTAGCCACAGAGCAACCTCCACAGCAGCAGGGTCCCTACAGCATGTTTCACTAATAATACCACGGGTTTTACCACAGAATCCCAGAGTAATTCAGTTTGGAAGGGACCTCAGAAGGTCCCCAGTTCAACTCCAAGCCAGAGCAGGGTCAGGGAGGAGATCAGACCAGGTTACTGTCAGGGCTTTATCCCGGCAAGTCTTGAAAGCATGGAGACATGCTCCAAGGATGGAGACTGCTGAACGTCCCTGGGCAGCTGATCTGGTGTGGATGTTCTAACAGCCACCAGACAGTTCCCCATCCCTCAGGAACACGCAGTGTTAACCTTTAGCTAATGTGACACCTGACATCCCTTCGAAAGCTGATGCTTCACCCTCCTCTCCTTCCCTTAAAACTGCTGAACATCCCTGACTGACAGGCTGTATCCCCAGCCTGTGACAAAACCTCCTCTGAGGAGCACACATTTGAACAAACAGTTTCCCACTGTACAAACACCGTATCCATGCTCAATTTGATGGCACAGTCATGAATAAAGTACTCAACCTATCAAGTAATCAGACATAAAAAGCCAAATACTCTGACAACCAACCCCAGCACAGCTGTTTTGACAGGGCTTGGACTTCCCATTAAAACACTGAAATTCACGGGAATGATCAGGCAAAAATTTGCAAGGCTGTATTTAAAACAATTGCTAGACTAAAGATGTCTAAAGATATAAAAATAAAATATTGTTGAAAAGCTTGAGAATTACAGTAAAAATTTCTCAAGCATCCCACCACCTTTTTCAAACTGCTGAGACTTCCACTAGAATTGACACAGCAGCAGACAAAGAAGGAAACATTTTGTGTCCTGGTATATTTTTACAGCTTCACCACACTTCACTTGAAGTGACATTTTCATTGACATCTTATTTAAAAGATTTTACTCTAAATAAATATTTTAAAAGAAGGGTAAAAGGTATTCCTCTATATAAAAATATCTGAAAGTCACATCTACTGGTTCTTATCAACCATATTTAAGAGAAAAAGTTGATCTATTTTTTTCTTCTCCATTCACTTCAATAGTGAGCATATCCTTACTTGTCTAAAAACATGCAAGAATGGCCTGAATCTCTATATGCAAGACTTACTGAATTTTAAAAATAAAAGTGTTTCTTATGCAGATTTTGTAAATTCAATAAAGTTATATACCTGCACAGGCTTTCATGATCTTTTTCAGAGGTCCCTTAGTGTACAGCAATCCAACAAGAATCCCTGCTAGATGCCCAGCAAACGAAGTCCTACAAAATAGGAAAATCTTGTGAGTAATGGAAAGGAAGACTTTTTTTTTTTGTAGGTTGTAACTGAGGAAGTTCCTGAGTGAGACCAAGCACAGAGAAATTACTTGCCTGCAAGGACTTAATGCCAAGTTTTCTTTCTTCACAACTACCTTAAAGTGGGTAGGATATACAGATATACAAAAGTATCCAACAAATATCCCGAAAAAGCTGGAAACTAATCGGAGAGAACATTTTAATTGCTTGTTCAAAGAACAGAATACTCTTTCCCTAAAAACATTTAAAGACTTACCAAAGTAGTAAACTAATTTTAAGCTTAAAAAAAGTAACACCACAGACTTATACTGAAATGTCTGGTAGGACTTCCCAGAACCATTGACAGTTTCAAGTGAAAGCATAAACACAGAACTTCCCACTGGACTATCAATACAATCCTACAATTAGTCTGAGGCAAGCATGAATATACAGTGCCTTCAAAATAAAAAGGAGAATTGAAATGCTGAGAACCAAATTCTTTTCTATACATACCAACAATTTCTTTAGAAATATTGCTACCATTTGCATACAGAATGAAAAGGCTCTGGAATCTTTTGGGGGATCAGCACAGAACCATATGTTTCCAGTAAACAAGGAGATTGGTTCCAATTATTGCCATGACTATGGGGTGCTCTATAAATTCATAAATCAATTTTCAGCATTCAAATTAAGAGTCAAACTCTTTTGAGTTTAACCATGTTCAAAAACTATTTGCAAATTTTCTGCCTCTATTATGAAGTTAGAGAAGCCAATACACTAAACATTAAAATTTCCTACTATGTGCAATTATAAATAACTCATTTATACTGGTTGCCCAAAAATTCAAGTAATATAAGCTTTTCTGTCTTTCTGAAGTAGAAGTTAAACCTCTATTTAATGTAAAAATACACTTAAAAATTGCACTTTTTACATTCTGGTCAGAAATCCAAAGGAGTTACACAGATGGCACGAGCACTCAAGACGATACAACTTCCAGGCACCTCTGGTAAAAGGATACAGGGAAATGCACGTCACTAGAGGGAGGTAAAGATCAAATCTAAATGGACTCTTTTGCCACCTACTTTACCACAAACTTGTATTCTGCTTTGTAGAGCTGTGGTTCTCTCCCATAAGTAACCAACATTTTTTTGTGAGAGTAACATGTAAATGCTGATGTGAACATCTATAGGTAAAACAAAAAGTATCTACAAGGAACTAATTTTTCAAACAGATTTTTCTGGAACAGATTTTCCCAATTTATGAAAAATGCATGCCTGACTTGGAAAATGTCTGTCCTCAGAAAAATTAAACACTTATAAATGAGCTATTCCAGAAATCACCAACATGATATGGATTCACTTAGGACTTAAGAGACCACATGCCCAATTCTGGAAGAGGCACAGAGATTAAACATAAAGTAACTTTTCACATGTCTGTTCTTCCACCAAACAAATAATCCCAAGGACTGCTATGCAAAGCCTACATCTCAATATCCTTACTTTATGGAAGGTGAAGATTAGAAGGATACTGCATACATTTTAAAATTTCCCCAAAACAAAATCATCAATGAGAAAGAAAATCATTAGATGCCAGTAAACCCCTAAATCCTCTCCTACCAAACAAATCAAAGTTTTCAATAGTCTCAATATTACTTTAGGATCTTTCATTGGTTATGGATTCTCAGGTGATCCTGATAGATCAATCCAATAGGGCAGGTCCAAATTTACTGCAGGGGTTTTTGACTGGACAGAATTCTGCCCCCCTTACTGACCTCTTATCTATTCAAAACTAAATTATGCAACTTGGTCAACAAAGGGACACTCCAAATCCTGTAACTTGCCCTGAGCATGTAAGAGCAATGTCATGAGAGCTACAGTTATGGTTCATTTCAAATCAGTTGGTATTAACATGTTTAACATAATGGCATTAACATAATTAAACATGTCGTGTTCTAGGACATGAATTTCTGGAGATTACTACCTGTTTTCTATTATCATTTAAGTGCTGTGAAATTGTTCTATGTAGAGGACACTGTAGAGTTTTAGACAAGGCAACAAGCTAAGTTTCCATGAAATTATGAAATGGTTTTTGACCTTATTTCTGAACTTTTTATACTCTCTCTACCCCACAGATATTTCTGCAATAATGCAACTGAAAAACAACAGCACCCAACCTGTGAAATCATGTTTTTCCTCTGCTATAGACACTGTGATATGCTTATGGCTTGACTTCATATATAATGGTCTTTTGTTATTCTTTTATAATAAAATAAACAGTAGTATTAAACATAATCACAAATAAAAACTGTTTTTGTAATACAAAAGTTTATATTTTTCAGAAGAATGTTTTTAATGCACTCAAAACTTTGGGTTTATACTTGTAGCAACGCCATGCAGTGACCTCTCAGCTCACAAATAAAATTGCACTTGGAACAGAGCACTCTGCAGGTCTTTTGTCTTTTATCCTGGGCTTCCTTGTTTCAGTCAATTGGCAGCAAGGCATAAAGCAATAAAACCAGTGTTTAACCTGAGTAAGATCTAAATTCTCCTTCAGGTCTAGGAATTGTTCTATCTACTATATCATAGCATCTGACAGGGACTGTGTCAGTATTGCTGCACTTTTTTTTTTAATCTTTCTGAAAAGTGGGAAATTGTATATAAACTGTGATTTGGTAGTTTGTGGGGTTTGCATCTGTACTTCACCTATATTCTCCAATATGATTTGCAGTTATAAAATACTATACAGGAAGAGTACTGATTTGCAAATAGAATTATAAAAATCAGCTGCCAAAGAATAGAAAGGCCTTGGTTCTCACAGAGGAAGGGGTGGGTGAACTGTACTGGCAGATCAGAGCACACAGGAAAATAGAGGGAGATGATCAGCAAGACTGCAGGATAGTGACATTCCATAAAATTTGTGGAATACCAGATAATAGTTTTATCAGAACTCAGAAGAGTGACTAAACCAGGCAGAATGGAGCAGGATGGAAAAGGCAAGCAAACACTGGAATGCTGTTTTGCTCACGAAGCCCTTGGCACTACTGTGTGTTAGTCTGGTTACTTTGTTGAAGACACACATCCCTTTTCCTTGTCCATCAAGTTTTGTTATCTTCCCTCCAATACTCAGTAACACCTTCTGGGAACAGTATTTCAGTTTTTTATTTTGACATGTGCTCAAAACAGAGGGTGTTAAGGAAAAAGAAGACTGTAGCCTCAAGACTTAATTTTGTAGCCCTGACACTCCACCTGGATACCAGCTAACACTACTCATGCCTCACCATACATTTCAGAGAGCCCAAACCTCTTCTCCTAACTTTGAAACGTTAAAAGCACTTACCCTGGAGCGATTAAATGAATAGCCACCAGCTCTGCCCAACAGGCATATTTACTGGACAGCCGCAGTCCAAGGACAGTGCTGACTCTTCCTGGATTGTAATGGTTGTTAAGAACTTTCAAAGCAAACAAGACTCCTGCAAACAAGAAGAAATCACATGAAGAGGGAGGTACTTGTGCACAAATAATAAAGAAATGCAAGCAAAATAGCTAAGGAACTTGAAGTACCATGCAGTTCCACAGCACCATGAAGCATATTGCTGCATGCCAGAACAAGAGTTCTAAGCTGGTTTTTCAGTGACTTAAAAAAAAAAAAAGGATATAAAAATAATTTATTTGTATAACAGCCAATTCCAGGTAGCTTTTTAATATGCCTGCTCACTGTAGCTATTCAGGTATTCAAAACAATACAAATTTTAAAATGGGAGTTCCAGTTGAAATAATTGACAAAATTAGTGAACTCAAAAAAATAATCTGTGAGTTGAGAAAAGCCATTACTGAAAACAAGACAAACAGATATGTGTGAAGCTCAACAGTAGGCTGAAATTCTAAATTAATGGGAAGTCATCTTACATATACTCCAGAATCACTTGTTTCTGAAAAAAAAAGTAGACAAATCACCTTTAAACACAGTAAATAATCATTCATTTCTAATTCACTGCAATTGTTTCATCATGCAAGCAACAGCTGATACAATGGAAGGAATTCAGAGAACTTATTGGAAGTTACAAGCATTTGTGAAAAAAGTTCCTCTCAAGAGAAAGCTCACAGTGGTCTGATAAAAACCCTGAAAAATCAACAAGTACAAGTTTTGACAGGGACACATCGACATTGGCACAGGCAGCCAAACCCCTCAGGGAAAAGGGATTTGTACTCAGGGCCCCTAAAGCCACCACAGAGGCCAATATTAGAACTGGGCATGACTTGTTACCCAAGGGTGGGTGACCAGAAAATATCTGAAGCTCCAAATGAACAACTACCAGGATGTTCCAATTAGTAGCCATTGGAATACAACAAAGAAACCCTCAGAGGTGTTGAAGCACCTTAGAAGTTAAAAAGGAGGGCTTGCCTTCCAAGGCTAAATCCCAGTGACAGCAAGGAAAACCCCTACTTTTCTAGAAGAACAGTGATACTTTTCCATTTGACTGCTCTTTTTTTTTAAAGAGAAGGAGTTCACTGAGTTATCTCCTAATCCCAGATCTCCTGAAGGAGAAGACAAGACCATTACTGGAAGGAAGTTGACCAAAATCAGATGCTTGGATGTTTCTAGCAGAAGCAAATCTAGGGGAGTCTCTCCAAAGACAGGCATGAATAATTTGTAATTGAAGATACAAATTTTAAACTGGGAGGTTTTTCTAGAAGCCATCTAAAGAGCATTACTGACAGCAGAAAATGAAAACCCTCAGACTTCAATCAATCAGTGATATTAACCAGGAAACACAGTTCTACCAGGATGAACATAGTTTTCATGTTCTCAGGTAAAGTCAGTGTTGGTCACAAGAACAGGAACTGAATTACGTGATGTTCATACCCAGAGTACAGGCTTTAAATGAAAAAATAGGAAAGCTTTACTGACATGACAATCATACATATAGGGAAATGGACACCCATCCATTCTCTGCAATTAACAATTATTTTTATATAGCACCTATAGATAATTCATTTTATATATGCAAATTGGACCAACTTTGTGTCTTACCTGAAAAACCTACACCACAACTCATTTCATAGGAAGGGTCATCCAGAATTTTCACAAGCAGGAATTCCAGCACCACATAAACAACTCCAATCAGCACTGAAAACACTGCAATTATGTAGGCAAACCATACGCTCTTAAGCTTTTTTTCCAGCATTATCCCCTTCCAAAGCATGGAAATCATGTTATAATACAAATGCCAGTCATCTGCATGGTGGAAAGGAGAAAGCAGCAAACGCTGCCAGTTCTTTTTGTAGATGGCTTCATTTACACTGATGCACACTTCAGTCAGTGGCCTCACAGGATTCAGAAAGAGAAAAACATTCAGTGCAAGTACCCCAAGGGTAACAGGAGGAATGTTCTGGAGTCCAACTTGAGAAATTTGATAAAGCAGCAAAAGCAGTCCAGCATTGACTCTTCCCTGCCTTCGTTGCATTATTACTTCTTATTCATGGAAATATGAAGATTATTCTGATTTCTAGTCTCTTGTTCAATTTCAAACCCATAAAAGTTCTGGAAATTCTGAAAGAAAAAAGATAACTTGTTATACACATATAGGGGTGTTTTCAAGCTCATCACTGACTTTCTTTTTTTTAAACACTACAAATTTATCAAGGTAATCAGATGAGACCTCTTTTTTATATCAGAAGATAAACTTAAGTGAGAATGAAAATGAGAATTTTTAAAATATGAGACACAAATAAAGAGATTTATACATATAATCCAGACGAGTATTGTGATAAAAAGCAGCCTGCAACCTCACTTTCACATCCCAGGACAGGCTTTAATTAAACCATAAAATATCTGAGTGTTCTAGATATGTTCTCATTAATGTCCTGATTCACTGAGAATTACTAAAATTTCAGGAAGGAAAACAGTTAAAAATTCTCTAGAGTCTCTGTTTCCAGGCTTCCTATCTTTGCTACATATTTATTTTTTCCATGACCATTTTGCAACTTTTACAAATATTCAAAACAAGCTAAGCATGAAAATTAAAAGTTACAACTTCAAAAAGTAACAGAGACACAGCTAAGTACTCCTAAAGGTAAGCTTTGAAAATTGTTACTGCTTTCCTAGGGATTAGAACAAAGAGTTTAGTTTAAAAGTATGTGATGGAGAAAGGAAAACTGTAGGAAGAAATCATATACAAGAGCAGCACATAAAATTTCCAGAGTTACAGCAATATTTTCATCTCTCCTTATTTATGCCAGAAAAAACAGGGGATTAAAAAGGGCTACAGCAGTAGGAGATCTGGCCAGAAACAGAGTCACTGTGACAGAAACTGAGAAGAGAGGAGGGAGGAAGCTGCACTGGAGAACAGAGCACAAGGTGATGTGGATTTTCCAGAGTGGAACCACCTGTGGAACACAGGAAGAGACACAGAATTTCCAACAGGTTCCAAGGGCTACCCCAACTCAGTCAGTCCTGTTTTGAGTTCTGACAACTCTGCAAGGTGGCACAACAATAGCACGGCCACCCCTCACCTCCAGGATGTCAGTTCTTTGCAGAACTACTGAAGACACACAACACACTATTCCACATGTAAACATCAGTTATGTAGAACCACCAACACACAGTTACTCTTCCAAACTTTGCCACCAGGTTTCAAATGAAACTTCCTGAAATACCCAGATATACAAAAATTCTCATCTCAACACACCACTAACCTTTTTCACTACATAAAAACTAGTTAAACTTGCTAATACATTAACTTTATTTAAATTCTTTTTCAATTCATCGTATCAAATGCTTCCTCTGTAACATTTTTATTAGATAAACAAACAACATCCTAATTCTTCTAGAGGACAGCACAAAAAATTACACCTTTACTAAGGACAACTCAAGATGCAAAATTTAACCTTCCACATTACGTCTGTGAGGATTTACTAAGCTTCACATTTCTACATACCACTGGTGTGCCTGTGAACACTTCACTAAACACTTTTAGTCAGGTATTCAGAGTATCATTAATAATTTGGTCGGGTTGCACCACACAAAGTAAGTGAGCACACGGAAAAGAAGGAAAGCACCTCTGAGTGATGTTATCCTGAAACAGCAAAAGGACCTGTGAGAGCTGCACAGGGCTGAACATCAGAGATGACCAGCTGAGAGCCAGCCCACCTCCTCTGCTTAGATTTAAGTGAGAGGAGCACATACTTCCATGCTAATTCACACATGTAACTAATTAACGCCTTTTCTTAAGTATTCTAGTCTCTGCATTTCTCTTGAAATTACATTTATTTTTATTATAGCAATCTAAGAGAAGAAAAAACCAACTTGGTTGGGGTTTGTATCCTCAAAACAACTGTAGTAAAACAGAACACAAGTAAAATGTCTTTGCTACATTACAACAAAAGTCACCACATTTTTTCCCATGGTCTTATCTTGGAGATGCTACATAATATCTAAGCCCTGTCCAGAACACAGTGGAAGCTGCAGAAAGGGGCTTTATACCAGGCCTCTGGAACCCAGAACTAACTACACTGGTGCCTTCAAAAACCAGCTTCTAATCCTCTCATTTAACTCCAGAGGCCACAGCTGTCGCCCCCACAAAGTTCAAATGAGCCAACCTGCTAAAGTGTAAATTGATCGTTGCAGATAATTGACACCGTCAGCCTTGGACGCTAAAGTCAACATTACAAAAAAAACACTTAGTTAATCAAAAGTTTAATCAATGTTGTTACCTTTTCCCACACTACTTGCTCTGCTATCAGGTATACTGACATCCCCAAACTATTCTCATATTCCCCTGCCCAGACGTGTGGCTTTTCTTGTACCACTGACACAGCTGCATTTCTTCTATCACAAAACAGTCAACATAAAAACTTTTAGAATTTAAAAGTCATTTGAACACAGCTTATATGGAAACCTCAAAATCTTGCCATACCACATTGTTCAAATTGCCAAATACTACAGTCTTACATTTTAAAGTTTCCATCTCCCTTTTGATACTCAAATTGTATTTTAACATACATGCACCTAAGAAATGAACCTTATACAACACAAAACCATGCAACCATCATGTAACATGACTGGGAATGGTTTACACCATGATTAGAGCAGTGCTAGGTATTATAAATCATTCCCATTACTGGGAACAATCAAAAATGTCAGCCAAGACACATTATGTGTTCGACTGTAAGGGAAAAAAAGATATAAGAAAGAAAACAGTAGTTATTTGAGAGCCTCCTGGAATGCAACTCTCAGAAAATATATAGAGCTTTCAACTGTTCGGACATTCCTTCTCAGCCCCTACTCTGTTTATTAAAAGTCTAATGAGGCTTGAAACAATGAAGCACTCTTCCCTTTTTCTTTCTTTGAAAAGATGCCACCCACTTCAAAATGTACAAATTTCCAGAATAAACCTGAAACGGACATTTGTCTTGCATCCAGGCTGCCACGTGTCTGCATTTTTGTCACCTACTCAAGATAAATGTCTGAACTAAGCATTCCTGGAATTTGTTTGTTTGTTTTGTACTAACTGAGTGTTGTAAAACATTTAAACTTTTATTTTTACTGTGACAACCCCCCTCGCTCACTTGGCAACCATAAAATATTATGACTTCATATTACTGAAAAATCATGTAATAAAGTAAATATTTTGGTAAATACCAGTTAAAATGAAATGTTATGCTGTCTTTTCCCACAGCTATAATTTGACTCCAGAAAAGAATCTTCTTGTACCCTTGCTACCCCCAAAATGGACAGAACTACCTTGAAATTTTGATTTATGTTTATGTGAAACCCAGTACACTCCAGAAAAAATTATGCATTCTGTCTATGTGTCCAGATTAGAGCTAGACCAATGTAAAAAACACTTGGAACACATGAAGGGTGAATATCAGATCCTGAGCACAAACCATTCCACACTACAGATGAGTCTCAACAAGCCCACACCACTTGTCTGTGAACACACAGTCTCAGAGTACAAAGGCTTATCTGGGTATACACAGAAACAGAGTTTTTAGGACAAAAGAAGAGTCCTACAAAGGAAGCAAAAGCAAATTGTAACCCATTTTACTACGGCCCTCAAACTTGGAAGGGAGTAGGGGAAAGGCATAACAGAAAAAAAAACCAACACAAGAAAACAACCTAAAAATATGAAATGAAGTGAATCATCCTGTTTATATTTAATATGTATGCAAGGAGAAGGTCAGCCACAAGCTGTCAGCCACAATAAGCTTTGAAATGTACACTCAATTACACAGTTCAAAACAAAGACAAGGTTCTGACTTCATTATAAAATTAATTACTTCATAAAGAATGACTTCTGCAGTCATCAAATGTGCCTTTAAAGAGCATAACATGCTTTCATTCACAAAAGAACACTGAATGGTGAACTGAAAAGGCAAAGCTTTTCAGAATTTGGTAGGAGAAGTTGCATATCTTCCATACAAAAGTTTTAAAACAATTTAAGTCAATAACTACCTTGTTGAAAGAAAACAATACAAAATTAAACATCAACAGTCTTTTTATTATGTAACATTTTAAATTTCATTCAAAGTTCTCTGTGAGAATAAAGAAGTTCTTCTGCCTCTTATGTCTGCTTCAGCATGAAAATTGAAAAATTTTTTATAGTCCTTTAATCCTCTTAAGTACTACTAAAAAGAAGTCCTTAAAATAAGCTTTTAAGCTAACAACTCCAATTTAAAACTGAAAATTGTGTTCTGAAGGGTGTGACAATTACTATTCACAATAATATATACACATTAAACAATACATGCCAAGAATAATTTTGGACACCTTACGCCAAAATAAATGAGACAGCTTCCAGTGGAAAGAACCCAAGGAACTAGGTCAAATCTCATACACTGCCACACATTTTAAGTATGAAATCTGAGACACTCAGCATATTTAGGTTTTTAATTGCCTCATTAGTTTGGCTACTGCTAATTAATCTAAAAAGAAAAATACTTTTAGGCTGCAACCTCTCCATCCTGCAGTAAAGACAAAAAAAAAAAAGTTATTCAAATTGCTTCATTTTCATTATTAATGTGCACTGGAAGTCCTGACAATTTTGGACCCAGGTTTTCATTCACAAAAGAGAAATCAATTTGTTTTATAAGTCACCTATTTAAATTTAATTGGCCTTAGTATACCAATCTAAACATCAGAAGAAGCACCACTGGACTTTTCTTTAAGGCTTATCATTATAAACACCAGTTGCATTCTGTCATCATTTGAGACTACCAGCAGTCTCTAAAAGGTGCTTGAAATAACCATATTTTAACTACCTGCCTTCACTTCCCACATGGCAGCCACTTCTAATTCAAAGCCTCCAAATTATTCAGTTGGCTGCACAGGCACTGAAGTCATAGCAAGCAGCATTTCCTTCTGCCAGACCAGGACACAGCACGTGGAACCAATGAGCTTCCTTGGGGAATAAGCTCTCAGGAAGGTATAAACCTGCAAGTTTTAATTCTAGAGAGGTCACTCTGCCTGTCCAAGCAGTCCTTTGGTTCTAAGGAGCTACTCCACCAACAGGTACAGCCAGAACCAGCTGCACACTCGCTCTGCCCTCAGAGCCAACAAAGCATGGACTGGAAGACTTATTCTGGGAATTACTTTATGCATTTCAGACACCAGTTTGACCCTCGAGCATTACAGGCAATGTGGGTGTTATGCAGCAGCCAGAACTTGAACAGAACCACTATCCCAAGCTGCAAAAAGAAAAATAAATTACAGAAGCTTTAAACAGGCCAAAACAAAATGCTGTAGTAGCAATATGAGAAATATTGTTTGATGTAACAAAGTCTTCAAAACTGCTTCAGTTTCTGAAAAATCAGAACAGCAATTACTGAAAACTTCTTTATATTGTGATCCAGGAAATTATTGAAAATATACTCGTTATGTGACTAATCCACCACTAATTTTATTCCTTCCTGATATTTCAGTGTCTTTGTAGCCTCTCTCATAACAGACACTAATTAGTAACTACCCCTCAAAACACTAGGATACATCTGTGCTAACTAAAGTTAGAGAAGTAAAATAACAATAAATATTTATATCACTGTACTGCTGAAGGTGAGGGGATGTCATAGTTTAAGAAAATAACAATACAGATTAGGCCATACATAGAGTTTTAACTTCACAGATGTTTAACTCTAATTAGGGTCAGGGATTTGGTTTTTCAGTTGAATATTTTGTTTTACTTTATTGCAATAGTTACACTTGTGTAATCCTAAAACTGAATAATTATACTAGAGGTGCATCCTCCTTTATCTCAAGAATTTTGTAATATAATTAAAAATGAAGCCACCAATGATTGCCTGACTCCATTTCAGAAGTGTGAAGCAGAAGGGCTCTTAAAAGTTTAGCATTCCTTAGTTTGCATTGCCTTGAGGGAAAATTTGTCTGCAGTTTGTAGGAGAAAGGCAGGACAGGAAACTCACTTTCTAATTAAATCCATTTTAAATAATATGGGTTAAATATCCAAACAGTTCAGAAACACACACTTTCTAGTATTAGTGTTATGCTACTCTTGCCAATACCTTAAATCTATCTCAATTAATAAAATACAGTTCTAGGAAGAACATCTTTGTGCTATTTCAGGAAATCAAACCAGCTCAGGTATTAATTACATTTTATAAACACCTCAATTACTGAAACTCCGCATTAGACAAGCGTAAGAAAGTTTATCAAATATAGCTGAAGTACATTTGTCATTATCTTTTTTTTTTTTTTATAACTGCAAGTTATTTACAGGTTTGTTGTTTTTTGTTTGTTTGTTTTTACCGTTTGACCATTTTAACAAAGAAAGGGGTGTAGCCCTGGTCAGGCATTATTTTTTTAAACGAACTACTTATAGAATATATAAAAATTATTGCTGTAAGAAAACGCAGTAAAACAAGAAAAAGAAGCTGCTGAAGCAGTAAGGAGCAGCAGCACATGTCAGGGTGTCGCTGGATCAGGGGCAGACTCGGTGCGGGCACTGACAACTCTGCGGGTTCCCCGATCCGACTCCTCCGGGCGCCGCTTCCTCCTGCGTGGCGACAGCGCCGGGAGGACCCAGCGCCACAGAAACGACGGGGGGGAAGGTGCATAAGGCGACGAAAGGGTGAAGTATCAAGTACTTGTACGACTCCCGAAACTCACTTCACTTCTACAACTTCCCCCGCCACTAAACCGCCGGGGAGAAAACCCGAGCAGAGAACGCCCAGCCCGGACACCTCCGAGCCGCGCTGGGCTGGCGGTACCGGGCAGGCCCAGCTCGGCTGGGCGGCGGCTCCCCGTACACAGCCCCCGGGCCCCTCACGGCCGGGGAGCCGCTTGGGAGGCTGCAGCAGGGCAGGAAGGGAAGGCAGGGGAAGGCAGGGAAGGGGCGCAGGCAGCGCCGCGGAGCCGCCCCGTTCCCCTGCTCCTGCTCCCGCTCCTGCCCGCGGCGGCTCCAGCGCCCCCCCCGCCCCGCACTCACGTTCTCCGCCGGCAGCGCCCGGGCCCTCCCGCCGCGCCACGTGACCCGGGGCCGCCCCGCCGGGCCGCCAGGGGCGCTGTGCGCGGGGGGGGGGCGCTGAGGGTGCTGAGGGCGGGCCCGGTTCCGTCCCCGCTTGTTATCCGCCGGGCAGGCGGGGCTGATAGCCGGGGAGCGAATGATAAGCGGGTGCCTCTCAACAAAACCCCTCAGAAGGTGCCCGACTGCCCAGCTGGGAGGTTTAAGTTGCGCTTACTCTAGTAATGCCTGTAAAAATATCGGTTAGTGGCGCTGCGCGCCATTAAAACGCGTAATCAGGTTCCCTTTGAAAGCGTTCCACTGCAAGTGTGAAACAGTAGCTGGTTCTGTAAGTTTAATGGTTCGGGGACTTTTTTTCAAGTAAAAAAGGCAATTAGGTGAACATGGAGTCAATTAGGTTGGAAAAGACCTCTTAGATCATCGAGTCCAACTATGACCCAACACCACCACATCAACCAGACCATGGCACCGAGTGCCACGTCCAGACTTTCCTTAAACACCCCCATCACCTTCCTGGGCAGCCCATTCCAATGTCTAATCCTCCTTTCTGTGAAGAATTTCTTCTTAATATCCAACCTAAACCTCCCCTGACACAGCTGAAGACTATATTATAGTAGTACTCATGTAGAGTACTACTCACTGCTGTCACTAGTCACTGCATTGTTCCCCAAATTTGACACAGATACCCAGACTGTGAGTTTTGTTATTAATACTCACTAGGGAATACACCGAGCAAATTATAAATGCCTAAAATAATTGGTTATCATAGAAAAGCTGGCAAGCCGATGGTGCAAATATGTGACCAGAAATGAATCATGCAAACCCCATAGCCAAGGCTACATGTAAAAGGCCCTATTTTGCTGTCATTTATGTGGCACTTAGGTTTCACAGAACATTTTGGCAACTTGTACAAGTATGTCATAGAATTTATAAGAAAATTGCATTCTGCCCTTCCAAAAACAGCACACAGCTCAGCAGACTGGCAGGCATGAAAGGGGCTGAATTCCTAGAAATAGGGTGGAGATCAAGTTAAAGGAGCGGGCTTTGCCAAAACAAGCAACTTCAGCATAGTCCTCGCTTCCAAGACTGAACAGAAGCCAAAAGAGGAGGGCAGACTCGGTGTGTGCCACCATTTAGACACGTTATCTTAAGCTTCTTAGTTTTGGCACATTTAGATCTGTTACCTCAATTAATGCTAATCATAATAATTCATAGAAATCACAGCACGTGGGAGTTAAAAATGCCTAAACTGATAGATTTTCTATCATACACAAGGTTTTCTACAGTTGGCACCATTTTCTGTAATAGCATACTCCATTTTCATGCAATATAATTCCAGTCTATAATTCTTAAAGATGCAGTATTTATTACCTGGGTACAGGTCCAGATCTAATTATTGGATGTGCAAGTCCTGAGGTTGTGGTTCTCTTCTGGGACCTAGAAGAACCTAGTTCTATTCCTGCATCAGCCTGAGAAATCATGTATTAATATTCACTCTTCTCAGGTCCTTATTGGTACAGCAGGGATAATAGAAGTCACAGGAACAATGAGAGGGGAAGTAAACAAATCATGTGTTCTGATGCTATAATTAATGGGCCACATATGCAGCTAGATTTAAAAAAAAAAAGTAAACAAACACTGTTCTTGTACTTTTTACCCAAGTGGGGGATTTTATGCCCATTAAGCTCTTCAAATTTGGTGGGTTTTTTCTTGTTCTACACAAATTTTGCTAAAAACCTACCAGCTCTTCTGGGTTATTTTATACTTACATAAATAGCTGGTTATAAGAAAAAAAGAAACACCTGCTGCTCTCTTTCTTTAATCTCATGCCACCGTTCACCTCATGGATTTCTTTTACCTCTTTGTCTAAATATTAATTTTTCTTACAATGAAATGGAATAAAATGAGAACTTCTGTTCACAAACTACAACTACTTCTTTTTGTGTGGAAAAATTCAGAATTTGACATACATGTCCCATGTGTGCTATTGCTCAGCTTTCCTCAACATGAAAGGTATCCTTGAGTAAGAATAGCTGAAGGGCTGACGCATAAAAGATTGGTAGAATTCATGTAAGACAATATCCCTTTCCATTTAAGCAACTATTAACAGTATAGGTTATGTTTCCCGGTTACGTCTGGCCTGATCAGAAAGAGAATTCAATACCTGGAAAGAAAATAAAGAAGAAAAAACCAAAAATATCACTTTCCTAACCCACGTACACTTAGTACAGGAGTGACGCATACGGCGAGCGCTGCTTACGCCTTACTGCTAACTATATAATCCATGTAAATATTTATCATACAGCTATTATCAGGGTAAACATACAGCTTAGTCATATGTTGACCCATAATGAAAAAGTGACATTGAGATCTTTGCTTAATAGCACAAGGTTTAAATGGGTTTGAGGAGCAGCAGAGCAGATCTCAGAATACTCATTTTTTTGGAGATTTATACGAAGGCTTTTCAACGTGCAACAACTGGGAAGGAACATCCTGCTATGAATGCATGGATGCAAATTAAATCCATATCTGAAGGGGTTTTTTTAATTAATGCTGGGAATCTGATAGCAGCATATTTGAAACACTGTTTATGTTAATCTTGAAGGAACTAGTTAGGACTAGCCTGTAAATGTAAGAAGAATGTCAGAGTGTAGTTATGGTAAAGGAACTGTGACTTTCCTGGACTGTCAGTACATGACACTGTTTACAAAGAGTAGAAGAAGAGAGAAGCAGTAACCCAGCATTTGATACACAGAATATTATGCGTCTATCAGAAAAATTAACAAAATATAGATGATTAAAGGACCAGTTTAAACATGTCTTTAGTTTATATACAGCTTATTGTACCTCTGCTACCAGTCTGGTTCTGAAAACAACATAATGCCTGTGGAAACTGTGGAGGCAAGACTTTTGGAGAGATACAGATGGAAATATGATCTGATAGCAAATATTTTGTATGAATTCAGGGAGTCTTTGATCTGACATTAACACTGATTTTACATTTAACACTGGTAGCCCACCCGTACTAATCTCTCCTTAGCTGGCGATGTACTTTCTCCAATTCAGCTGCCATCATCACCTGCATTGCAACTTTATGATACCATATGGACAAATGGAGTGAAAAATGGAGATGCTTTCTCTCCAGCTTATAGAGATAAAACAGAATGTATCCTGGAGGATCTTGATTTGTTCATATAGTCTGCCAGAAGGAATAGAGGAAACATCTGGTAGAAAATAGAAGAGTGTATTGGTTTGAATTTGGGCTGGAAGAAATAGCCCAACATCAAAAAAGTTTTGTAACACAGCCAAAGGGGTATCTGATCATCCAGTCTCCTCCTGCTTATCCAGATACTTCCAATTGCTTTGAGACACTTCAGTTAAGCCAAAGCGTTTTGAAAAAGCTCGAAAGCCTGAGCTGTTGTATGTGACCAGAAGAGAAGGGAGTACACCAAATGGCAGTGTTAAGGAAATTAATGTGTCAGCTATGCCAAGAAGATGGTACCAGGCAATCCCTTTATGCAACTGAAAGGCTTTCTAAAAAAGGTATCAAAATCAAAGAGAATATAATTTGACATCACTGGTGAAAACAAACTATAATGTAAAAAGTTATTTGTTATGGAATAACAAGAGAGTTAACTGCTGTCATTTAAAACTGATTTTAAAAAATGTATATGCAAACATTTATCTTCATTTTGCTTGACCACAGGAATGTTAAATAATCATTACTACAACACTTGAAAAGTTGTTATTCATAATAATACTATAGGCAGAAAATATTCTGTTGAATACAGTTCTTTTTTCAGTGGCAGCATAATTTACATCTCATCATTCACAGTATATAAAAATCATGAAGTTAAAGTATATTCTTTAACTGCTGCTGGCAGGGAATTTTTGTTAATACTCTAACTGTGAAAATTTTGTGATTATTTCCCATTTCTATAAAGCATTCACATAATGTTTTCCTTTATGGAAACATGGGTTTTGATCCAATTTTTTATGAAATTTGAACTGCTTTATAATAAGGATGTGTTAGTAATCTGGTGATATATTTGTGTGCTCCATTGGTCTGCAGGATGCCAGGACAGTGGAAGCAATGTCCCTCCCAAGGGAGATGAAATGTCGATTTGTGGTACTCCCAGGTTCCCAGCTCTCAAAGTTGGGCTAATCCAGAGGCAATACTGGAGGGCTTTATCTGGCACTCCTTGTAAAGAAGGATTTGTCAAAGACAGGACAGGAGTTTCTCCAGAAATTACATTTAAGCCTCTTTTTGGAAGTCTTTTCTTGCTTTGTATTTTCTCCTGGTTATATGAGTAGAATTCAGGCTCTGCATGTTTTTGTCTTTTATGCTAACCTTGATCCTACAATCATATATGCTCGCCAGCCTGACTTATGTCCCCTGCAGAGAGGTTGAGAGGCAGAGGCAGGGGTAGGGAAATATTTGGAAGAGGGGCTGATACCAGCAGAAGACTGCTTCTAAAATTTTTCTTCACAATTCAATCTTTTTGTTTGTTTCCATACAAAGAAGGAAGCTTTATTTCCCCCAGAAGTTTGAACCCCAGAAGGAGTGAGGAGGCATAGTACGTCATGATATTCATAATATCCATGATATTGAAATGGGCATTGATTATTGTTTGGGTTTTTGGGATTTCTGTGTTGTTATTTTTAACTTAATGGGCTTCCTAAAGCTGTCTTTGACATATTAAAATTTATTTAACAAAACTAAACCTAATGAAAGCACCTGTCATGTCTCAGTGTGCATTGACAGCCCTTAATTGCCCTGACCAGCCTCACCTGAGTCCCCCACCCACACCCCCTGCTTGTGGGCCCAGAGACCCATTTAAGGTCAGACCCAGGGCTTTAGTCCCTTCCTGAATGGGGCTGTAGTCATGTTGGTCTCCAGCTCCTCCCCAGCATTGCCCTGGCTGTGGGCCCTCAGCTCATGGCTCAGTCTGCCATCCTGGTGCAATGCCTGATTTTGACTTCCCAGGCTTGCCTCCAATGTGCCCTGTGCTTTGGGCTCTCAGTTGAACCAGCTGCTGCCCCTGGACCTTTCCTGACCCTTCCTCGGGTACCTTGGAGCTGGGTCCCCTTCGCAGAGGTTGCTCCAGAGTAGGAAAGAGGCAAATGCAATATTCAAGCCAGTGAATCTGAAAGTGGCAATTCAAAGCTGGTAAGCTCTGTCAAAGTGTTATTCTATTTTTTTCTCACTATTGGTTCTGTTTTTACAACATTCAGTAGAAATTGCAAAGCTGCTGTAGAAAGGAGTAAAGTAAAATAAGTCAACATTAAACTGGCTTTTTGAAGCACTGTAGTATTTTGAGCATAGAAAATAATGTATGAGCTATAATCCAACTAAGTAAAGCTACTGAATGCCAACAAACCTTGGAGCTTATGTTTTGTAGCTGGGTGTTACTCAGGTTCAGCTCAGGAAAAATGTCACTCTAACTTGGTGAAGCAGAATTTTCTGGCAAATGTTGTATTTGATCAGGTAGTATCGCTGGGAAAAGTAGGCAAGCTTTCAGGAGCACAGTGCCTTATCCAGATCTGGAATAGAAGCAGTGGTCTTCAAAGCTCGACAAAAATTGAGGGTGCTTTTTTTTTTTTTTTTTTAATTACCTCTAGAACATACTGGAAACTACCCATAGCAGGTGGTGGAAATAACTGGTGAGCCTGTTGGGGAGGATGCTTTTTGCTGTGTATGTGTAAGAAATAAGCTTCAGTCTTTAGCTGGGTTTCAAACAGCAGGTTTCACCCCGGTTTTTGTGGTAGTGCTGCTATAGCCATAATAATCTCCTGAGGAGAAAGGCAGAAGTGATTAGGCAGACATACTACTCCTTGTTGGACCAAGAAATACAGGTGGGAGGCCTCCTTCAGACCTGGGGCAGCAGCGGGAGGTGGTTCCGTGGTGTCCTCCTGTGACTGCCTGTTGTGACTTGAAGCTGAGGCTCAGAAATGATCTGACGTGGTGCAGTCACTGTGTAAACAGCTGCAACAGGTTGCTTAGTACTCTAGTTTATTTTCCACTCTGCTGAAGATGATTGCCTGTCAGTCCTCTGCTGATAGAGCTTTCTAATCTTTTTCAAACAAAATCACAGGGCTAGGTGCTTGGGATCGGGTTGGGGCTGTCTCCAGGGACTGGGTGGGGCTGGAGCAGGCAGAATTCACACCATGGTCTGCGTGTGCTGAGAGGCAGCACAGCTCCCAGCTGGAACAAGTAACACAGCCGCGGGCTGCCCTGTCCCACAAGCAGGACATCTCCACAGCGGGAATCTCGCACTTCAAAGGCCACCCCTGGAAACAAAGCAGAGGTCGGGGCAAAGGGCTCTCAATTGGCAAGGAATGAGCACCAACAAGGGCATAAAGATAGTGCTCAGCCATCTGCAGGGGTGTTTATGCAAACTTTCTAGGACTTGTTCAGGTTTCTGGGAATCTTCCAGCTTTCTAGGTAGAAGGGCAAGTTTTTCAGCCATTAGCTAGATGAACCCTCCCATTTCCCAGAGTCAAAGAATTCCCGTGGGGATTGCCCTGGGGACCTCTTCCTCCTCTCCAAAAAACTCATGAGAGTCTATTTGCAGCTTTTTCTTTCAGCAGCTCAGTAATATATATATTTCTGCTACCTATCACATTTATTGCGATTATTCATCCTATGTTTGAATTTTGATCTGTGTCCAATGAGCTTGAGAAATATATTTTTTAATTACTTTCCTTGTTCTCTTTGCTGGCTTTCCATCTGTAATATAATGGTCTCTGGCAGCTTTCTGGCTTTTGGCACTGCAGAGTACCTAGATCAGTTACAACAAGGTGACTTGGCGTTCTGCGCAGCTGCTTGTGAGGATTTCAACCAGGCCTTTGCTTGATTAATGAGTGTTGGCCTATTCTTGAGATAAATTCATGCTGGACTGTGCCCAAGGTCTACAGAGTGGGCACTCGAGGGAATTTAGTGGAAGAAATCTGTACTTGAAATGACTTTTCTTTGAGATCTGTTTACTTAATGATTGCTTGCTTGAAGGTAATACCACTGATAAGGAGGAAAAGCCAGTCAAAACTGCAAAGAGAAGTACATTCATTGGATTATTTTTTTCCCCTCTTATTTGTGTATTACAGCCAGTTCTCTCTTGGAGGAAAGATTATATGGCAGAGCCTATGCTGAGCCAAATCCCTGAGGTAGGTGGGAGCTCAGGAGATGTGAGCTTGCATCTGCATGGTGCCTGTCAGCAGTGGCATTTGTACATCAGGGACTTGGCAGTGAGCAGTAGTTCCCCTCCTGCCCCTGCCAGAGCAGCTTTCCTTGATGATGACTGGCGTATCCATGTTGATATCAATCAACAACCACATGTATGAGCATGTTTCAGTTGATTTCCTAAAAATTAACATGTGGCAATTTTACCTGCATGCTGGCCCTCCCAGTGGCTTGTGAATCAATCAACTGGTTTCAGCCTCATCTGCCAGAAGTGTGGGCTTCTTGTGTGCTGCAGCTGCAGCCCATGGTCAGCCTGTTTGGTGAGGGGAGCTGCTGTGCCATGTGGTGGGAATGGCCAGGGTGTGCATGCCAATCCCAGAGCTGAGCTCAGGTACTGGAGACATGGCAGGATACCAGTTTGTTCCAACAGGCCTGTCCAGCAGCACTCGTGTAGCTGTGCCCCTCGGCAGCTGGGGGCTGTGCAGTAGTGGGTGTGTGAGGAAGCTTTACCTGTCCCTACCAGGTGGTGGTTCTTTTCCAGACAGCAGGTCGAACAGAGATAGGTGGGAGAATTTAGGGAGACTTGAAAGCATTGCTTCCCAAATGGGAAGCAGGGAGGGCAAGGGGTAAACAGTATGAAGGGAACATGCCGGGCAGCTGACAGTATTATGATTGAACCTGATATTCAGAGCAGGCAATCAGGGTTAATTTTTCTGCTATTCATGACTTCTGCATTTATATAAGAAGTTGGACACCTGTTTTGATGCACCATTGGGGGATGGGTGTCAAAATACTTAGCAAAAAATCTACCAAGAATATAATCTATGCAGTATTTCAGTGCTTCTGTTGGTGTTTCAGAGAAGTGTTTCTCTGAAGGAATCATATGTGAATCTGCAAATCCCAGGTTCATTTGCAGAAGGAGAAGAAATAAGTGGATGTGTGCACAAAAAGTCAATATACTGAAATGAAGAAAGCAACAGAAGACAAAACACAATATGTGTGTTTTTAGACTATCTGTCAATCTAAAGTAATAAATAAGTAAACAGAACCTTTTTAATTCGTGCAAGTTAATCCCTTTCAGGGCTGAATTAACTAAATCATATCCCTATGAAATCACCCTCATTATATAAATCAGTGTGCTGATGGATTACTGAGTTTGCAGCCAAAAAACCTCACCACCATAGGTGTGAAGTTTCCTGATCATCTAATAAATTGATAACTTTGAAGCCTAGTTGTGACAATTTAAATGTCATCACTATTAAACAAGTTGCCAAAATGCAAACAACCATCCTAAGTCATTAAAATGTAATTATAAAGGACAGCTGGGTCTACTATCAATCTGGGCTGTGGGGACTCATAATGGGGAAAAATATGAAACTTTCACACAAACAGAATGAGACTGCTGTATGTGCCAACCCGAGCCTGCTCAGGAAGCAGAGGAAATGTGTATTTTGTGCATACACAGTTACTGATGATCATAAAAGGCTTGCATGGCTGAGATGGACACAGGAGTCTGTGACAGGGTGACATCCATCAAACATCTTCACCATCTCACTGTAATTTATGAGAAGCCTTATGCTTATTTCCAGGGTTGGCTTTGCTAATGAGAGGCAGATAGACTGGGTGGTGGTTACAGTCTACCAGAAATGACAACAAAGTGGGACTGAATTTGGGAATGGCAGCACAGGTGCTGTAGTCTCGGTTTTGAGAACCAGGTGGACTCTAAGTGGTAATGAAAGTTTGTTTTTTGGCTGAGCATAATACAGGAAAAAGTGACTACAAGGCTTTGCAGGCATAGGTCTGATACATTTGTGAAAGCTGTGTTTAGTCATATTGATAATGAAGTTAATGAACTTTATTTTTTATGTTCATTATTTGCTTGATACTTTGATAAGGCCATGATGTAGGCAACAAGCCCAGTCCCTGCTCAGGACTCACAGCCCTACATATGGCATAGCTCTAAATTCACATTGGTTTCAGCTCCATCCCAGTAGGTTCTCTCTTTTATTCAGCAATGCAGCGTGGAGTCGATTAGATTTACTGCTGATATGTACCATGGAAATGGTGGAACGAGCTAGAACTGTGCTACTGCTTCATTAAAATAGTAACCCCAAAAGGAGGCCCTGCAGTCTTTTGGTGTTTTATTTATATGCATTATGGAGCTACACCAGCTGCTTGCTTCCGTAATTAAGCCTCATTTTCCCTAAATGTGGTGGGAAGGGTAAAATAAGTGAGAAATGCTGATAACTGGGAAAATTCTAAAAGAAATCTCTTATGTATCTTAATGCCTGTAATAACTCAAGTATTGGATAGCTACTTTTTTGAGGCTTTACAAATCTAAATGGATTAAAAAATATGTATGGATGCTAGCATATTATTTGAAGCACTATGATTCTTTTTTCCTGTAAGTCAACCTATAACACATTCTTCTAAAAAAAAAAAAAATGTGTTGCAAATAATTGCAAAGTGTCTTCTAAGTGATCAGTGTTCCTAAAATGTTTAAGTATCGAATTCATGTATCTTTTTTTCTACTATGAAGTAAATCCTTGTGGTGCCTTGGGGCATTCATTGTGCTGAAAAACTTTCCATTTATTCTCACTGAGAACCATGTGCTATTGCATGTGGGTGTTCACAAACCATTCATTTCCTTCCTTTTGTGTACTTGGAAATGGTCTAATAACTGGGTGTTCTACTGTAATTACCTACCTTTCACTTTTGTAAATTGTAATTATTGTTTGTTTTGTAGTGAGAATAGGTTGGTATGGAGCTTAGAGAAACATTTAAGATTATGAACTGTTTCTAATGAACAGATTGTTTTCTGATGCAAATGGAAAGCCAAGTTGAGAGAGGTTTTTCTTTTTTCATGCAGAAGGATGCAGCCTCTCAACAGGCTTTGTCCTTAATTTTTGGCAGAATTGGACTGCCCTACTCAAAAGCATAAACAAACCTCAGCCTATCAACAACAGAAGTGGGACACTAACCTGCCAAATACAGAGAAATGAATAAATGGAAGAACAATAAAAGTCAGTAAAGTAGGAAATCTCGTGGTGTGAATGATTTCCTATATAGTGTAAGCAAATTTTTTCTGC